>NC_069131.1:61132507-61432507 GCF_026914265.1 Mya arenaria | reverse complement strand
AACAACTCATGGCCATTCCTATGTGGAACTACATTCTCCAATTATTTTTTTTTAATTTACTCGTATAAAACCTCTAAAAATGAAAAATAAGAAACCATACTTACTGTTTACATTCATATTTCACTTATTGGCACTATAACGGAAGACGCGTTGGAGCATTTTCAACACATAACAAAATGTTATGGCTCCAATTATTACCCGCCGTGTTGTTTCTGTAGCTTTTTGCATTAATAGTTTCATTACACATCTCATGACGACTAGAAATGTTCTCTGGGAACATTCCTTTTGGAGATTTTCAACATCACCATCCATGCAGTACAGAGTAAGGCTTCGCCGTAATCATCAGCATGTTGTAAAAAATCCATAAACACTTGAAAATCGCTGCAAATTGTTTGTAGAAAGCGAAAGCGAATAACGTTTAAATCCGTGCACACAGTAAAATTTGACAGACCGATGTAGGTCACATAAACAGCGCAAATGCATGTACTCTCCGTGTGACGTCATCTTATTGTGTAATTATTGTTTTTTGGGTTAAAATTTGTTCGTTATTCATGTTGTTGGATATTACTACATATTTTCATAGTTGTGACTCGTTAAGCGCTTTATCAGAATTTAAACTTTATAACTGCTAGCTATTTTTGTTATTTTTTTGGAACTATTTATATGGCGCATCGTTGACATTCTACGCTGTCAAACGACGGGTTCAGAAAGTGGAACTTAATTGGTAATAAAAACACCGTTTTAAGCATGTGATAAAAAGTTGATCCGACACTCGATGTTATTTAATACAAGATTATCATTAAATTGTCCATGAAAGTTGTTAGTAAGCTCACCAGAGGTTTGCTTACTAACAAAGTTCATGAACTCGTTAAATGAATTCTTGTATTAATTGACAACACGTGTCAGACCCTATATGTCTTACACTACCTCAATATAACAGTTTTAAATAATTAATACCGTACAATTTACCTTTCATTTTGAAGTGTAATCTCTATTCATATCAAATTATCGTTCATTTTCTACCCAAATCCTGCGTAACAAACAATGTTTATCTATGTTTCGAGTGTACCTTCTGATTAATGCCAAATGGTTTTGATGTACCACCGTTAAATACTCGAATTTTACTTAATAATGCTTAATACCGCGTGTAAAAGTGGACTGTTTACTGTTTGGTCGCAACCCAAAACTCGCCAGGTTTATTATATTATGACTTTACTAGTCTATAAAAGGACACTACGATATGCGTTTTCATTACATAATGACTTGCTAGTCTCTATACGGGAAATTGTTTATGTCAATTTCACGCCTGTCTCATCGAAATATCATCTTAATGGCATATTGTCATTGCAAATATCAATATGTACACTATGATATGTCAAATTTATTGCAAAATGTCCCTGCCATTATCTATATTAACACACCGATATGCTGATATGACATAGTGTCCTTATCAGTCTCTATATGGATATAATGATATGTCACTTTATTTACATAATGTCACTGCCAGTATAAAACAAGATTAGAAATTATTAAAAATGGATACAAAATTCCGATCATAACGCTTTTATAATGGTAATATATTTCATCATTGCTATATCGGCGATTTTACAGATGTTTAAACACTAAAGTAAGTCCACCGACCTGTCCTCGTGTGACGTTATTAAATGTCAATGGACAGTCATCATCCGATCATCATATGTGACGGGAGATGGGCTCCGGTTGTCGAATGGCAGTGCCAACTTCTTGTAACATATTATGAACATCAAAGACTAGTTGTTGCCACATGCATTTAATGTTGCACCCATGTATTATTGTAAGAAAATCAAAGACTAGATCCAATATAAATTGCACATCATAGTTTTGTATAGTTCTCTTTGACATGTATTACAACGCAATGTTAAATTCTATATGACCTTGACTATATCCACTTAGACAGCAGGTACTTTTCTATGACAGTGGCCCAGTCTGCCAAAACTGAAAGTTTCCCTTTAATTTTATTATTTATTGAAAAACCTGATTGAGGCTAACAAGGTTTTATATCGGTTTCGGTTTGCATACACAGACTAATAATTGCAAAATCCGAAAGAATATTTAAAAATTTCAGGTCTGTTTATTTTAAGATTTTTAGTAGGAAACCAAGTTTGAGAAAAAAATATGCAACGTCGGTTTCTTAATCAACTGTTTGTCCTTATTGTAACACAGCAAAAACTTAACGCAGTTGATTGGCTTAATCAAATAGATAAAGTGATCGCATGCCATATTATTGTGAGTATTCTTAATCTGTATCGTATTAACAAAGCAATATTATATGGAACGCCATTATTTGTTTTTAATTTTATCTAACATACAAACTACGAAATACAAAATCAGAGTTACATATTCAAAAACTACACCAAACATTCTGCTTAATTCGAAATGCACAGGGAGCAGTCATTATTCCATCATTGTATGGATAACTCGTGCACAAAGAAGACTCAGATTGTAAAATGAGGCCACTGGATCCGTCTGAAAGCCACCCACAGCTGCACATTTCCATTCCATGTATCCACGCCTCCAACAGTTGAACAGGGGTTGCAATCTTGAGGCCATAGTCAGTGCATCTCCCAGCCGCCTCGGCGAACGTTAACGAGTAATGTCCGCTGATGCCCATTTTCAATGTTACTGAATGGAGAAAGAGGTCGATGTTTTTAATGTTACAATATCTTTTACTTCTAAAATATATTTATATATTGAAAAATATATAAACAAGAAACCTAAACTGATTATTATAATTATATAATGTATGTTTTTTGCGTATTTATTTTCAAATTTCCAATCTCTTTTGTTCTAATACAGAATCCCACTTTCTACAAGTAGTAAATGTGTACATTGAAGTTAAGGTCATACAAAAATGACATGGACACTAGTATAATATAAATTATGGCATTAACTAATATATCAACACACTTTCCACAAATGGCATATTTATGTTTTTAAGTGATGGTCATACAAGAAGAGCATTTAAAGTAGTTTAATACATAAAACGTCATAAGATAATTTACATTAACTATGCATAAACGCTTAATAGAACAGGGGTATTGTACTAGATCTATCGGGAGTAGAACATTTGCACATTTTAAATTAGTAGTTGATATTTGATATTTGTACCGATTATTAAATTCATGTGACGTAATGCTGCGCGTTAAACTAAGGCTTTACAATTGATTATCACAAGTGTAAAAATTCTAAATGCACTAATTGAACCATCCTATGATAACCCGCACTATAAGGCTACAAGAACCTAGTATAAGACTTTGATAATTAACATCTAATCAATTAACATGTGCGTTTCAAATTTAAGTACGTAGCTATATTTTGTAGAGAAGGCGAAAGTGCAAACAAGATCCGAGTTTTGCAATAATCGAGTCAGAAATTAACGCCCGAATTGTGTCACAGTTGTCTGCATTGATCATAACAGAATCTCTCTATCTTGTTCATATCAAACCTTAAATGAAATTTTCACAATATATATTTGTCATTTGTAGTACTGTTATGATCAATTCAAAGGACAAAGTTTGTCATAAAATAACGATACACGTTCATGCACGTTTTTGATAAATTATAGGATTTTAGGCTAAAACATATAATGTTTTCAAATTTCGGAAAAAGTAGTACTGTAGAAAATGAAAAAAAATAATTTAAAAGATTACTTAAACAGTAATTAAAAATTACGTTAGACGTTATGACATAATTATGAATTTCAATTTGTGATTCAAAAACATATTTGAGGAAAATTCTTATTTCGATTTAACATTTGCGGAAAAGGTTTAGTTCAGTCAATGATAAAAAGGGCCATTTCAGCTTAATGGATGACTCGTGTCTATGGTATTCAGAGTGTACATTTGGAAAGTCCGTTATCCAACACATTATTTGATTAAGCAAACACGTGAACAGACTGTGAATAGAAGAGGAAGACGATCATCTGAGGTTTTTAGTCATTGTCACAGGCATTGGTATAACGATGAAATTTACTAGTTGAATAAAATAACGTGGATGGATTCACATTTTTGTTCAAAAGCTACATTCATCCTTAACCGTGATGAATCACCCGCAGGCTTTACTTGATAAAATAAGCCAAAGGCAATCACATGTGCTTATGTATGTTCATATGAACTCATTAATTGTACGATACTGCCTCTGCTTGTTAAACATACCCAAACGACATTTTCGACTATTTAAAAATAGCATGATTGCACAAACCCACGTATGTAGTGCAGTATACAATGTAAGCAACTCAGTTTGCGTCGAATCTTAACTTTGTCCCTGATAACTGTTTTAATCACCACTAGATCAAACATTAGGCATGTGGTACCAGCCCAATCATTAAGCAGCAGTCTGGAAAGTGTGAGCATACCTATTTTAAAATTAATTAAAAGTCAATTGCACAAGCTTGTGGTCGATCAAAAATGTCTGGCACAATAACAAAATGTGCTGCCTTTTTACTTCTTTCCGAAGCAGTGATAAAAAAATAATTAGATTGAATAAAATAATTTATGGTTACTAAGATTGTTAAAATGTGCATTGATCCATTTTCTATCATCATTACTGCGCAGTTTTTCGTAAATGACACTAGTATTGCGATCCTTCTCATAGCCGGAATGAGAAATTTATTTTGTATAATTGGTAAGATTATACATTAGGTGAACAGATATGGGGAAGAACTATCATTTTGCGGTAGAATTCGAAATCAATTGTAATTTACTTAATTTGTTAGATTGTCACAAGGCTTATATTCTAAGAGTAGCATAATAAATATTGCAAACGTTTGATAATATACTGAAGATTGCATGGACAAGGGCATTAATTGAGCATTCAAAAAGAAACCCTCAAAAGTCATTTGCGGAAAAGGAAACATTTGAATGATCGCTTCAGGTAGAACAGCAGCCACACTTTTTAATGACGGATTGATATAATTGTGAAATGAGCAAGTTTAAGACAGTAGGACATACAGATGTCCGTGAGTTATAACATAAACTTTTATAGAGTACGCAAAACTGCAAAACACTAATGAGCTAGAGATGTCCAAAAAAGCATAAAGATCAGTCTGGATTTGTAAAACATTGCATGATCAAATACCTGGCATGCAAGTTATAGGCTCTGGTTTCCAGGTTCCGTCTAATTCACACGTCAATGTGATGGCTGTCGATCCATGTGGAGCAAATCCTTCCTGACACCCTACCTTTATGTTGGATCCGATTGCGTTTACGTTACCAAAGATAACGTTGCTTTTCGAGATTGACAAAGGGAAACATTCTGAAAGAGAAAGTATTAACATTGGTTTACAAAACAGGGTTCATTGTTTTGCAGGAACACAGACTTTCTAAATCATCTTTGGTACTTGTTTAACTTCGTATATATTGAATGTAAACTTAAATGAAATGTTAAGCATATTAAAGCTATACAATTTTGTTTGAAGTTAAAATTAGACACTTTTGTCTTCACTTGATTAATATTATTTGTATTCAATATTTTAACTGTATCTTATCGAGCGCAAGTATATTTTTTGTTAACTAGAACTCTTACATTAAAAGCAAATAAATTGTGCATCAATCTAATTAGGCAAATATAAAAATATGGTTAGTGTAACTTAGGAGCAATATAATGTTTTGATTAAGTAATTACGAACGCCTATCACTTCCTCATGACACTTTAGCTCCCTTTGCTTGGAATATATCATCATGTCGTTGTTGACTTGTTTCTTACCTTTAATTTCACATGCGTTGTTCTGAATATTGCATACATCTCCAGGCTTACACGAGTTCGTGCCGCACTCTACATGGTCCTACCAGATAAAAATGTAATGTTTTTGATTTTGAAAGTCGTTTGTTGATTTCCTATGAATTTCCCTTTCAAAATATATTAGCTTCATTCACTTAATTAAATTGAATGCACCGAGACGATTATTGTTTGTTACAGCAAGATCTATTATCACCGCGTAAACACTGCATGTTGTGGCTGAATCAAATTCAATACAAACAATTCCATACACATGCTTATGTTTTTACTTCAATCCTTTAATTACGTGATTTCGAAAGTAATTTAACAAGTTGATTGCTAACAAAAGATACATGTTGTGATTTTGTTTCAGCGACGGGTATGACAACCAAGGGAGAAGACTGGAACTATTAATCTTTAAACATTGTTATATTAACTTAAGTAAAAGAAACATGTTTTTATTGATGTGTATTCCTTTAAATAGATTCCATGCTTATTTAAGTCGGATAATTACGTCATTTATTTCCATGAAATGTTCTTAAACGGTTCAAGTTGGAGAAAATGGTATATATACACAAAATAACGAAGAGAACATTTCAAAATAGAGTGTATCATACATGCGCATCACATCGAGTATGCAACACAATTATCACGGAGAGTGTGTAACAATGATATATGTGTTTAACATCACTCTAATGGAAATTGCTATAAAAGCTTCATAAGACAGATGACAACTTCATGCAGGGATGAGTTTGAAAGTCTGATGTTGGTATATAATTCCCGTTACCTTATAAATACATGCTTTAAAAAACTGTTTTATCAATTGAAATCATAACTAATATTTCATAATGATCATGCTTGTTTGTGTATTTAACTACCGTGAAACCAAGCCCTAACTATATGTTGGATATCTAATCTCTGTCAGTTTGGACCTGTAAAAACAAGTAATCATGGTGGCTGATTTTGCCATATTGTGGTGGAAATATTCATTAGTTTTTGGGTGATCGGGGAAAATTTAAAATGTGTTAAGACAAATGAAACCAAATAAACATATAGAGGGCAATATAGACGGGAAAATGCTTCTTTGTCGTGTTTGTTTAGTGGGGGGGACTGAAAACACAAAGAGGCGCATATTCCTTGTTTTATTCTAGTTGTAATGTTTTCGCGTTAACAAGGAACAAGGAAACAAAACTACCCATTATATGGATCAATAACGCGCTTATTAGGAGAGTCGATACTTGTATAGGTGTTGCTGTCATTTTTGAACCAGACGTCTGTTTTTCACCATTTGACCTTAAAACCTACAACATAGTCGTTGTTATGCAAATTCTTTAACCAGGGTAATCGATCAAAACCCATTCAATTTAGTTAAATCAGACTTTGAACACATGATGCTAAAAACAAGATGCGAAAAATATAGCAAAATAAATAACTATTTTTTTGTCTTATACACTGATCTAGACGAAAGAAACAACTAGCAACACTTTGTCTTAATAAACATTCAATAACATTACCTTGTCAATCGTTCAATATGTAAATATGAACTTTGCAGAACCTGCTGTCAGATATAAAATGCAGTTACATTTGAAAGGCTCTTAACTCTTAATAGATTTTGACTTGTGTCCCTTGTTAATATATAAAAATGATTTTTTTTTGTATTATGACCTGACACCTCATGCTTAAAATGTTTATTTATTAAGCAATACATATATTAAATAGATAATAGCGCCTTGCAATAATTGCCCATAGGTTATGTATCCGTCGTTCTTTTCTCCCAATATCCCATTACATAAGCACGCTCATAACATCAGTTTCATGACTACATGTTCTACGTTTTCCTTAAGACTGACATTACTCATTTACGTGTATTCGTAATACGAGTATGTTATTTTACCACGCTTATGTTGTTAACAAATTGTAATTTTGTTAAATAAAATGTCAGGTGGTTGATCGATGACACTGGACAGGGCATGAATTGGCAAAACACTTGTTACTGTTAATGGAAAAATTCAATATGTTTTGCGCCACAAATAATGCCTTCACAGCATGCATGATGCGTATTATATTTGCATGATCTTAATTGTGTATTTTGACAGCATTATATATTGCGAAACGTTTGTCGAATTCTATTTTTCCTTTATAATAGTGAGTGTCATTTTACTAATATTACAGAAGAGCAATATGCTTTCATTAAATATTTTGTCGTATTTTAAACATTTTAGTAGTTTAACCATATACAAGTAAATATACATAGGGTTTATCAGTTAACTCAATAATACAATGAAAACTACAGGAAGCAGTTTAAAAATCAAACACTGAACTATAAAAGCCTGTTTAGTGGCGCAAGGCAAGAGACAATAAGCCACTGGACGAGTAACAAAAAACGTCCAATATTTATTCGTCTAATGCTTTTACGTTTAAGTTTTAAAATAAGCTTTCAAATTGATAAATTTTGTAGATTTATTTGAACAGATATCAATCTACTTTTTTAACTCTTTAAGCATTGATTTTATAAAATGTTGGCTCTGATTTTTTTTATTTGCATTTGTCAATCACTTTACTGTCTATTTATTGTTAATTTGAGCTGAGAATCATTCAGTTTTTAGTGGTTACTAAACTAATTCCGTCAATGTCAATGTTGAAGCGCTTTCTGATTAATAAATTCCTGAAACTATAATCAATGCGATTACTTTTACTTCTGGTGATATGTTTTCTTTGTAACCGAAAGCCATGAATATTTAAATGCTCAAAGTGTTACCCATAACGTAAACGAATCTGTTTATAATATGTATTTCAATTCAAATAAATGATATCATTGGTAAAAAGGCAAAACATTTTGTAAAAAAAATTCATTTAAATAAACAGTATGATATTGCATGGACGTCCTTTACGCACCTTGTATTCGGTTAGCCAAATGAACTTCACGGCCAAACGCAGTTATACCATAACTACATCTAACAAAATTGACTTTGCATAATGCCTTGACATAGACATCATAAATGTACTTCGAGAAAACTATTATTTATACATATGTATATGAGGCATTTGAACCTTATCATGACTGATCAAAACTTTAAACGATAAGGGTATTTTCTTTCTTGAAAATAACCTACTATCTCAGATATTTCCATGACACGTATATACAATTTGTTTTGAAATAATCAAGCCTAATACCTGTTGGTTTGTTTTTATCCAGTATAGTAGACCGCTCCTTTTGGTCGAAGCAACTTTAGGACTAGGCTCTTTGTCCAGTTCGCAGAGGTGGAACATTCTGTGGTAATTTACGGCCGTGCAAGATGCACGAATCTTACATTCATCGACGCATCCGTCAAAACTAACGTCTTCTATCCAAACCTTCTGATTCGAAATGTCAATGCTGCCATAACCAGCTTGGTTTAATTCCATAAATCGTCCTTCACTTAAACCACAAAGTAGTGAAAGTTTGGTGTAAAGAATGAAATAAATAAATAAATGCGTATTCATTTTCAGTGAAATACTTAATATCCAATGTTCATTTAAAACAAACGATGTCTATGAATTCCCTTTGAAACTCAAGGAAACTCTTTCAATTCCAACTCTTGTTAATGTGTTAGTCCCGTGTGCATGAAATACCATCTTAAAGTTATTCCATTACAAACTTATTAAGGCAGTTGTTTATTTCATAACAAAACAAAGAATCATAGTCAACAGCAATATTGAAATATCATCTCGATATCACTTGCAACCACAATTTAATTATATTGGATTCAAATAGTTTGACCTTATGTGTGATTCACAAGAGCAGGTATTAGATCAAATGCCGAACAAGAATATGTGACAAAATATACCTGGGTCAAATGATACCCACGAAGTTATTGTGCGAAAAGGATTTTAAACTGTTTAAATGACGAATCAATTGACAAAGTGACATTATCAAATATTTACACGCGCTAGGATCGTGTTATATTGACAATTGTTTACGAACAATAAGCAAAGCCATTAGCATTCATGACGTACGGTAATATGTAGGGTACATGTCATTCGTGGTTATTCAATAAGCACTTTAAATAACGCGACGTCTAGATGTTGATTAAAACGAGGACTGGTATATAGTTTTTGTTTTTTTCTAATAAAAGGACTTGTAATTTCATACTTGAATTGATCAGGACTTTTATTTTTATGATACAATGTTAAAAGCAAAGAGCAAACAGCAATATACAACAGTTATCATTGCTAACGTATTTCAAAACAATATCAGTACATTATTTTAGCACTGAACATCATTTAATAAAAAAAACATGTACAAATATAAAAGTGCTCAACGACCGGATGCAGACATCAAATTAAACCGACTTAACAAGGATCCAGTATATTTCGGTTGATATTTTAGATACAAACCTATATAAAAACTGTGTTTTGATATATTCAAGCATTGCTTATTGATTCATTGATTTCGTTTAAACAAAATATTTGTGACATACCCATACACAGGGTTTAGCCAATGTGAACATATGTTGTCACTAACTGATCCAAGGAGTTAACCCCGTGTAAGCAAATTTAGTTTCTGATTGCTCGAAGGCTAAAACCCCCTGTGAATATATGGTTCTATGTGGTAAGCCCCTGTGGACATGTATTGCCACTGATTGCGCCAAGGCGGTTACACGTGTGAACTTATGTTGCCACTGACTTTTCTAAGGGATAGCCGCATTCAAACATATGTTGTCACTAGCTTTTCGAAGGACGTTACCGTATTGAAACCGATGTTGTCACTGACTGTTCCAAGGTGCTTATATCGTAAAAGAGCATATGTTGCCACTGATTAATCGAAGAAGGTGACACCCTGTGAACCTGTGTTGTCACTGACTGAACCAAGGTGATGACCCAAACATTTATAGATAGCATTACAAAAAATCCGATATGATATATGAGCCGCGTCGTGCGATTTTTGGCCTTCGGACTTTTTTTGCATATTTTGAGTTTTTTCATTAGTAAGAAAGCTAAATAATTTCTGAAAACAAATCTGTTTTCCGTTTTCAAAAATATGCACAAAAAACTGAAATATACAGATTTAAAGTTCGTGGTCTTTTAATCCGCGTCGACAAGAAAGCGAGCGTCAAGACGTTGGAATGACGTTGTTATATAAGCAACATAACGTGCGATGGTTTTAAAGAAACACGTCTTGTAAATGATTAACGTCAATTTTATTTTTTTAGCTGACGTTCTTGTAATATGAATAAAAACTAAAATAAAATTTAAATACATTGTCGATGAATTATTAAATAATAAAAACAACTAAATATCTAAGAATGTGCTTTCAAAACCAAAATATACATGAAAAGTTATGTAATAAATATATTTGTAACTAAGTAAGTATATTTCAAATAGCCGTTATCACTCGTCATTACGAAACAAATGGCTTTGAAATCAAACAAGCTGTCAAACTATTCTTCGGGAAACGTTGAATCACTGCACGCTGGTCGCACATACTGGCGTACGTGCATCCTTAGGTAACGTCGTCTTTCTGCAGTAAGACCGGCCGGCGTTACTGTGTTTGGCATTCCCTGAGGAAGGACAGCGGCCCGTTTCATGAGCTGCACCCTTGCTTCTGATTCTCCAGACGTCCGTTTTACATAAACTGCGGAAGAGTCGGCCTTGCAGAAACGGAACGAGTGATATTTTTGAATACCTCGAACCGGCAAAAAATCGAGCTGTAGGTATGACTTCCAGTCTGACCTGCAATTTGTTTGTATCTGTTTAATTATTGAGATACTAAGATAATAGTGTTATTCATACTTATTAAAAACAAATAGGTGTACGTGTTTTAGTAGAGAAAGTAACAATTAAAAGTACCAAGCCCAGTTCTCAGAGCCGTCTGTCTTCTTGTACAGCACGGGAACGTTGCTTTTGGAAGATGTGTCGACTACCTCCGCTAGCTGCGCAAGGCCGTCCACATCACACCGTCGGAATAGTTTTTTATGTTTGCAAACCCGCTATCTACCAGGCACCTAATGCATTTGCATGAACATAAATATGAACCGTTCATTTAACAGCACTTGAGCTAAGTTTTTAGACACAAAAAGAGTTGTAAACAAAATCATCTCAAGAAGTTTTTCATAGGGGCAGAAACACCGTACCGTTTATTTCCATTTTTTGTAATTGTTTTTCAAAAAACAAAGGATTTGCATGAGTAGCAGTATTTCCTCGTGCAGCCCCATCTCAATCCTCCAACTCAGGTATGCCAGTACGTACCGGTTCTTATTTTGTCCTGAAGCATTATACACACGAACGTAAGCATTTATTGAACTACAGTTAACAATAAAAGATTATCTAATCATACACTCGGTATGTTTGTTACACTATTACTTTTAACTTTACGATAACCATTAATTAACGTCTCTTATAATTATTAAACATGAATGAAAAGCCATGTTCATATTAATATGTTTGTACGTTTCACATTGCATTTATTGGTTACCTCAACAATTATCTGCGTGGATGACACAGCGACTCTCACCAAAACCTCGCTGTTGCAGACAGTCGTGCAGCATGCTTATAGCTGAATTCGGTCCATGCGTTCCTGTTCCGTCCGGCCCTGCAATTTATATTAATACAGATAACGATATATAGGCACGATGATGATATTTATGATGTGAGGGTTATGACGACTATGATGATGATGATGATGATGATGATGTGATGAGATGCGGATGATGATGATGATGATGATGATGATGATGATGATGATGATGATGATGATGATGATGATGATGATGATGATGATGATGATGATGATGATGATGATGATGATGATGATGATGATGATATTGATGATGTGAGGGTAACGACAACTATGACGATGATGATTTTCAATATTACTATTATTATTACTATTATTATTTTATTTCTTTTATCATTATTTTCATTATCATTAATATTATCATTATTACAATTATTATAATTATTATTGTTATTATGATTATTTTTATTAATATTATTATTATTATTATTATATTTAAATTAAGCAGAAATGGGCCTAAAGTTATTACCAATCGACTGGTCTTCGTCAATGAGATAGTTGAACTGTTTTCCTGTGCTGTCGATTTTAACCCCAAATATGTGCACTTTTCGACCGGTGATGAAATACAGCGGTCCCATTTGACGACAATGGTGTGGTATTGTAACATTTTGGCTATAGTCAAAAGTGTAGTGCACATGCACTAACTCCGGACAGCTGAGCACCGGAACTGGACCAATGGCCCGCACGTGCGAGGACATTTCGTCTGCGGCTTCTTTTAGTGTCTCCCTGTACACCTCTCTTTCCCTACGTGCGACCTATAATTATATTTGAAACAAAAGCATTACTTATGTATTTATTAATAAATTATTCGTTGAACTGTTCAATTGCAGTATCGATTACGTTGTTTGCTTAAAATATTTCAATAAGCAATAAGTTATCTTACTTCATGTATGTAATAGACAGACTTTTATTTCTTATGAAATAAATTGAGTTTGAAAATTTGATACTTGATTTAAACTGTATTTGTATTACCCTTGACAAGATTAGTTTTACTATTTAACCTCCACATGCTCTAGGAACGCAGATGATGCATCCAACTTGTCCTGTTCTAGGACGGCGTCAACTATTTTCTTCCGTAGTAGTTCGCACGTTTGGCAAACATCGTCACGAGGACCACTTATCCTTATGCGTGGTACACATTGCCTCCATATGTCTTTGAAGCTGGTGATGCCCAACTTTCTTATAGCGGCTTTATCGGCCTCTTCCTGATATGTTTTATGAAGGCCAATTTTTGTGTTGTCCGATGGTATATAGATAGGCGCTTCACCATCGCTGCCCCTCGGTGCCGCAGGCTGAGGGAGGCCATCTGTTTCTGCAGTCTTACGAAGGAAGTTAACCACAAACTTAACATCGTCATATTTAATTGCATTGTGGGGCTTTCTCCCGGTGTTTCCATGCACTCTTGGAACGGGCCCATTTTCGTTCAGATGCTCCTGAATAGTTCTTAATGTTTTCAGTAAGAGATCGAATATCTCGGCAAAAGCCGACTTGCACACGTTTCGCCCATCGTAAACATATCTGTATCTTATTATCTTTCTTTTTCCACCCTAAGTTTTTTCATGAGCAAATTTTTGCAAAGACCCCATAACGTATAAATCCTTTTCAGATTTTTCCATTTCTCGCACTGAAAGGATATGCTCTTGAATTCTGTCTGAATCAAAGAGACTCATGCAGGTTGTTTTACATCTGCAGTCGTCGGTACTCATATATTCATCCGGTGCTTGCAGGCTTTCGTCATTGTCGTCACACATGGAACCCGACAGAAAATCTTCTATCCTGGTATCCAGACGAGATAGATCACCATCCTCATCCGTGCCCTCTACAACATCCCAACCAGTGTCTTCTCTCTGTGTGTCATCCCTGTCGTTGTGCTCGGGCGCAGATGTGGACTCACGAATTGAAACAGTTTCAATACTATAGGTTCCCAGGAGTGAGTCCAATCCCTAGTTTTGAAATAAAATATGTAAAATATAAGAACAAAGTTTAATAACAGAACACCTAAATTATTCATGCAGTTCACAAATTGAAAACATACTTTATGAAAAAGATATATTAATGAAAAATGATGACAAATTAGTTGATAAATTAATCCAGTCCTAAAAAATAAGTTTAAATATAGGTGTAAGCTTCTTTAAGAAAAAAATGCAAACAAAATAAAATCGGAATGCCGCAATGCGGAATCGATCCGCAGACCATTCAATTGCCATTCTGACGCGCTCCCTATTGAGCTAATTCCCCGTCACTCTTAAATATTGTTTTAATACAGGTATTGAATAATGCTTCTAAATAAAGATTTTCAGCGTCGCTTATAGCAACTGAGCGTAAACAAAACTTTATTACTTATTTATTCGCTGAATACTTATGGAACTAATACTTAACTTAGGTTTCGAAAGCTGATATTGTTTTTCTGCATAAATTGTACATATAAGCACTTTCATGATTTGCGTAAACTTTATTATTACTTCGATTTTCCTCAGCGTAAAATAAGGAAATTGGACGCACTGATGCAGACGCCTTAAGCGGATTTTTCACGGAGATAGTTTTTATCATGTTTTTATTAATTTACGTCCACTAAGATTTTAAAATAATTGCAAAATAAATTCAAAGATATTACTTACCTCGAATGGGTCCATTTCTTTTGCTCAATGATCAGTGCTCTTTCATTAAACAACAAAACAATTCACATACTGGTCGACGGAAAGTCAAAACAGGTGCGAGTACTTTCCCGTACTTGTCCGAAGGCCCAAAATCGCATGACGCGGCCCATATATTTGTGATTCCTTATAATGATTTGTGTCGCATGTGATTGTTATTTATGCATTTGGTTATCTATCAATATTTACACCTTAACTTTCGTTCCCTACGCGAACTTTTTTTCGGCAATTGAGTTTATCAATTGAACGCAACATCTTCGGATATGGTCGGATCGTAATTCATTGCATAACACCATACATGAACATTTTTGATATTGTTATTGTTTTTATTGTTGCCGTACAATATCAATAAACATTTTAGAAAGTGATAAATAATGATATGTTCGATGTATCATTGCCATAAGTGTTTCAATTACACGTTTAAAAATGATTTCTAGATCTTTTCCCACGTTTTCGTGACGTCATTTGCTAAAACGTTTTCGGTTACAATCGGGACGTCCAGAACGGGTAGGAAAGGATTACTGAAAGGTTTTCTTAAATGAAATAAAGATTTTTTATTTTTTTTTTGAATGAAATGATGCACTAAATATAAGTTATACATTGCTGAGATGATACAAACGTAATTTGGCTTGTCAAAGTACACGTGGAGTCCTCTGGACTCCACACACTTTGACTAGCCCAATTGCGTTCATACCCCGATAATGACATCAATCCCTCAAATCATTCTTTAATTTAATCATCAGATATGATAATACTTAATTGTCCGCTGTCTGGGCGTGTTTCCGTAGTTTCCAGTGTACACTTACACGTAAATCAAGAGATTAATATTTACAGGTGCTGCAGTACAAAACTCCTCTACTCTTGGTAATTCAGAGCTCGGTTAGTGCCGCAATATATTAAGAATTATATCAGGAATTGCAGTGCAAACTTAAATATCTCAAATTTGAAGATTACAAACAAACATATAAATTAGCTCCACTATTTTATTTGATATTCTTTTCCGAAATGGAATAAGACTAAGAAGGTCAATTTGATTATAAATTTTAATAAGTGTATTGATGCTGGTACGACATAGGCACAAGCGAAGCCAACAATTTCATGATAATACGTTTACGTGTACCTTCACAAACAGGTTGACGGAAAACGTCGTTTTCATATTATAATATAATGTAAAACAAGTGGTTGAAGCGCGTGAAGTGTTCTTATTTTTTACTAGAATTCATTATTCGAGCGGACAGAAATGACAACTCGAGATTTAAATTTTGATTGTAATTTCACAGACTTTGTACTTGAACCCAGAGCTGTTTAGGTTTGCATAAGCTTAGCAACTCGTTCATGTTATGCACTTGCTGTATGTTGTCTATATCGTACTATAAAGTCTCTGAAGTAATTCTGAAATACATGACAAAATATGTCAACTGTTAAACTGTTAAAATTGAGGTCAAAGTTGTTAACACTTTCGAAATCGTTCTTATCTCGTATGTAACTAGTCACATGTCATACAGATAACATTTCCAAATTAAGCAGAGCGTTAACTTCATTTAAACGAAGATCTGATAATGAGACGGTTTGTTGTTTTCTTTCTTTGTCTGGATTTTATTTATGGTAAGTTGAATCTTATTTCTATACGCGCCATATAACACAATACGTATTTTGAATAATTAATAAGATAATAAGAATATTACTTAAGATTGTACAACTTAATTGCGTTCAAATGCCTGTAACTGTTTTTGATCACTGAACAATGAATGTTAAATATAAGGAATGGTAATTAAGGAATGAATTGCATGTTTGATGCCATAATCGGGGTATAAAACAATTGAGCTGGTTAAAGTGTGAGGAGTCTATCTACGCGTATTTTACCCAGCATAACTGCATTCATATTCCTGAAAATCACATCAAATGCGCAATCTATTTATTATATTTACTCCAATACGATACTACTTTTTTACACATTGTATAGCTACGGATGAAAATTGTCCCTAAATATAATTACTTTTAAACGTAAAACTAAAACTCTTATGACAACAACATTTTAAGAAATCATAAATGAAGACCTATTCACATGTTGAATAATGTATTTCTTTGTGGCCTGCTGACACAATTTAAACAACACTGTTTATATTAATATGCGATAACACGTGTACCAAACAAATCCAAAGATTTTTCGTTCATTGGAAAATATTCGCAATTGCCAAAAGGCTGTTTATTAAAGGAGTAGAAGTCGAGGTATAAATAAAGGTAGATAATTGCATGTGTACTTCTATTCTTACACCAAAGAATCAAAACGATGATCGGATAACAAACCTATTTTTTTTTCAGCAAAGAATGTTTGTGACGACGGTTGGATTGGCTATAGAGGCTCGTGTTACTTTTTTGGACATGGCTTACATACCTTCACATCTGCTGAGGTACACAAAAGGGAGTTTGGTTGTGATGATTTTGAAAATATTTTTCACTTCACAGTGTATTATTGTTTAATATGCTGACTGATTCATTGCGGTGACCAAGGCATAATAAAGTAGCGTCAATTTTAATGATTTCAATTTTCATGTAAACTATGTGTGTCTTAACACTATATATTTGTCTATTTTCACTGTGACATATCGATTTGTTTTCTTTATGTTAAATCTGCACTTTAAACGTTTATTTTCAAGCAATACTGTCGCCAGCACAACGGCCATTTGGTTCATGTAAATAATGCTGAAGAGAATGTTTTCCTCAAGGACCAAATGAGAGACAGGAAAGGTATGGTTCAAATTTATTAGCTGAACATAACTGAGCTATATTGAACTTCAATGTGTTTCTTCCAGATTTGATGTATTATGCTTTAGGGTCCCGTTGGCAAACAAACGAACATAGGAAGTATTTTGTTTATTGCCAATAAAACTTGAAAACGTGTATTTGTGTATGAACGAGGTACGGTATATGCGTATTTACGTAAGACACCATATTCAATATTTGAGCCAGATAAGGCATATATGTAGCACACCATATTGTTGATATATCAGGTTCGCAAAATATGTCGGACACTTTATCGTATGAAGGAACCATGTAAGGTATATATGTATGCCACCATATTGTTGGTATAGATCAGGTTCGCAAAATATGTCGGACATTTAGGAACCAGGTAAGGTATATATGTAGGACACCATATTGTTCGTTGAAACAGGTACATAATTTAGATGCAGAACACAAGATTGTTTTAGGAAACACATATGTGTATATATAGGATACAATGTAATATTAACCAGGTACGGTGTATACGTAAAACACAATTTTGTTTGTAGGAACCACATTATATACATATGTAGGACACAATGTGATATTAAACAGGTAGGGTATATATCTATGTGACCATTTTGTTTGTAGGTATCGCATAATGTATATATGTAGGAAACACTGTTACTGAATGAACCAGGTATAGTATATATGTAGGACACCGATATGTTTAGGAACCACGTACAGCTTATTGTTTGTAGGAACCAGGAATCTGCCTTTAGTTATCTAGTCACAATATCTAGGTCAAATATATACGGCAACTCGACGGTATATACTAATCTTTATTTTAACGGTTTCTTTTTGGTTTGGTTTAAGGTTCCTTGGCTATACATCTTCGTGTTCGCTTTTTATCACATGTTAAAAGGTGAAGATAAAATGAAACATTTACCGTTTGTAGACCAGCCATGGTGGCTAGGCATTACAGACGAAGGATCGGAAGGTATTTGGCATTGGTTTGATACAAACACTCTTGCTGAATTTAAAGGTAAGTACCGAATCGCGTACTTTTTATCTACAATGGAAAGTGACATTGAGTTTATGTTGCCTATAGGCATCCAACCCATGTAGTATATGAACTCGTAACTTACAGAGATGAAGTAGGAAAACGTAATAAAGATGAACAAAATATAAATGTAGATAATAAATCAAACAAAAAATACCCAAGAGGTATTGTATGTAGTTCAATAGTTCAGCCAAATGTATCTTTCATTTGTCAATGCACTCCTATATGTGACGGAAAGGGTTATTCATGTTCATGTCTATAAAGCTTAAAGGGGGAAATGACACATGCATTCTTGTTTGATTAAATACGGTTCAAATTCTCCGGTCAGCGAGTATAAAATAGCAGAGTGATGGGTCGAATTTGTAAATTCCTGCTCCGAATATAAACTATAGTTTGACAGCCGACACTTGATACTTAAATCACCGCTGTGTTCCAAATAGGAAAATACAATAATGCCGACCATTGCAAAGGCTTCCGGGTGTGCATATTATGACCATTGCAGACAACAGTATTTTCAGGATCAAAGATGGTATCTAGTATGTTATGTGTAACAAAATCATCAATTTATATTTGCATTTCTTTGAGTATCCTGTAAATAGCTAGAGAAAAACATGAACAAATACCAAATATACACATATTGAATTTGAATATAGTATTTTTGAGAAACATGGCATTTTTTTCAATATGAGGGAAATAAATAAAGGAAACATATAAAGTATTTAGTTTATCAGAACCTAATTAAAACACAAATGTAATAAAATACTATCGATATGCATTTTATAAATGTACGAGGCGATCATGCAAATATAGAATATTTCCATGTATTTGGCCCCTTTAGGCTGGTGACTGTAACTCCAGGGGCTGTCTTAAATATTGACATATGTTTTTATCTGTGATTGTAAATTAAAGTCGATTTATTTTGGCAACGGAAACTTGATCATTCGTACCACGCCACCACCAAAAAAAATAAATGCAAAAAGGAAAAAAAAAAATAATAATGATATAAACTGCTTTTTATATTTATTTGGTTTTGTGTTTCCATTTCCATTCTATTACTTTTTTAATTAATTCAGCAATACAAAAAACGACATTGAAAGATTTTTTAAGCAAGTATATGTGTTTTAATTGCCACAAAAAAATAAAAGAAAATATTCTTAAAGATCAAGTTCCGTAAAATTGTGTTAACACATTTCAGTTTGATTGCTATTACTGAAATTAGCATAATGTAATATATGTTTCCTGAACTAAAATGCATTTCATAAGCGGCATTTGAAGAACCCGATATCAGTATTTTTCAGCTGTAATGTACAAAAGTCAAGGTGTAAGAAAATAAGTTAGTTGGTGCAAATACACCCAAGGATTATTTGTTACGCTTTTGACATAATTTCAGCAAGGACATTTAAAACATAGTCATTGAAAATATGGCACTTACTGTACACCGCAGTTTAGAATTGGATCTATTTTTCAGGTTATATTTTAGCCATTGTCATAATATATTCAAAAATCAAAATCATTACGATTTGATTACTTAGCCTCAATAATGTACACAGTTTGTAACAAAACATTATTTATACACATATCACTGACCGTCTCAAGGCAGTACTCATATCATGTATCGGCAAACAATTTTGATGAGGAAATGGTTTGTTTGTTTCGTTTGTATTTGTGTCTGTGATGTTAATTTGTTTGAATCTATAATTCAGTGTCGCGTTGGCCCTTGCCATGTGCCTCTAAACAGGGATTATGTTTGATTTTTCATTGTATAATTGAATGAATACTTATGTAATAACATTTAGTTATATAACTTGAAACCTATATAAACATTAAATGTCATTGTTGTTGGAGTTACTAGCGTTACTTAATCCGATTCCAAACCCACTTTGGTCCTGATTAAGCCTCTTAACTATACTATATGTGATATTCGTTATAGTTGGATTTGTCGATGTATGTCATTTAATTTTGCTAGCTCTATCTATATGATTTGACAGTATGTTTAAATCTATTTTTTGATCGCTATTCATTTAAACCTTGTGATAAATGTATTTTTCATTAATTTGCAATGGAGACAAAACCATTGACTTATGTTCGATCTTTAGCTAAATCTTTGCATTTTTAGATTAAATGCATCTTTTTTCATGCTTTCTTGTGATTTCTGGGACTGTTAAAATATCAATCCGTACAAACAGAAATACCTGCTACTTTCAAACATAGATATAAAAATTTGTCAAAAAAATATTATATCACATTACATCTTCAGACTTTCATCCTGGCGATGGTGGCAACCATAACATCGAAGACTGTGCATTCTTTAACAATGACTATGACTACCAGTGGGCAGATGTTCCTTGTAGTGAACACGTTTTACCCCTCTGTGAAGCTAGGTATGTCAAATAGATGACGGGAAATATAATTGCATTAAAGAGCTGATTCTTCAGACATAACGTAAACTTATGCGTGATGTATTGAAGAATAGCATACACAATAATGTGTATAATTTGCATTCATAACGTAAAAAGAATCTGGGTCTTTCATTGCACACAATCCATAATACTGTATTAGGTAGATCCTCAACCTGATGTGTTTCTATTTCAGTCATCATTTCCACAATAATGGTTGTCCTTTACGGCTTTACTTTCATTAGAATGTGTCAACCTGAAGAACACATTCAAGATAACGTGCGTCTGATTCAGGCATTACATTCTTACAATATCTTTCATGTATTATGCAGGTGTAATTTGAACGATAATGTGTGACTTTTTCAGATGCGTTGACTATATGTCCTTGTACAGTCATAACGTTAGTACTAATGTTTGTATTTAGATGAATTTCATAACGTTAGCAGTCATTTATGTATTTTCAGATCGAGTGACTGTGAAGATGCAGTCGTAGTAGGTTGAAATATATTGATTATGCTCTTCAAGAAATCGAATAAAATGCTATTGAGATTGCTTTTTCATTTACTCCGGGGAAAATAGGGTACACGCTTAAGTGAACCTAAAGTGCAAATAGTTGAAAATAAATATTTGAATAAGTGAAACATGAGCCTTAAAAAGAATAAAATCGTTAAAAATGACAGTTGTGATTTACTTGACCACTTTAGTGTTGGGTTGATTGAATTTCTGAATGTAGCTGTTACGGGAAAACCTCAAAACTGCTGTTGGCAGAAGTCGTGGACAGAACCCTTTGCATGCTTGATTGTATAATGTCATTTTAAATATTGTGTTAAACTTTGCATTGTCAAATGTATTGTCATGCGTTAAACCTTTATCTCATAAAGTTGTTAATCTTAATAGTTATTTACATAAGAAAAATATATTCAAGAATATGTGTAAACGAAAACGATTTATACATGAGAAGCAATATTTATCAAATATTGAAAAAATGCTAATAATTCAAAATTATTTTGGAAGGAAATTAACTAAAAGTCAACGCCTATTCCTACGGAATCGCTTATTGATATAAATTCTTGGTACCAGCATTTTAAGTCTTTGTTTTCTTCTGACATTGGTGTAAATGGTGGGGAGGCTAGGGTACAAGACGTAAATGTTTATGACTTGGATGAGGTGAACAATATTCTTTTTAATAGTCATATATCGCAAGAAGAGATAATACATACTATTAAAAAACTAAAACTGAATAAAGCGAGTGGAGGGTTTATTCTACCTGTGCATATTGTCTATGATATTGATATTTTACTACCGTTTATTTGTAAACTATCTAATAAAATATTTGCTTCAGGGTCATTTCCTGAAAAATGGTCTCATTGTATTATTGTACCATTGCACAAGAAAGGCAGTTTGGTTAATCCTAATAATTATAGAGGAATTTCACTTATTGATGTATTAAGTAAGATTTATATTACTATTGTTACCGCTCGTGTGACTTTTTATGTTGAAGCTTATAGTAGATTATCAGAAAGTCAGGCTTGTTTTAGAAAAGATTACTGTACTACAGATAATGCATTTGTATTCTATGCTGTTATAACCAAATACCTACAAAAGAAACGGAAGCCTGTGTATGTTGCTTTTTATAGATTTTAAAAAAGCATTTGACACTGTTAACCGTTCATTATTGTATGATGTTTTACGTAAAATCAATATCTCAGGGTGTTTGTATAGAACTATTAAGTCAATATATGCCTCTGTTAAAGGTGTTGTTAAGACCAAAACAGGACTCTCCAATGTGTTTGATTGTCCAAATGGATTACGTCAAGGTTGTAGTTTGTCCAATATTGTTTGCCTTGTTTATAAATGAACCGCATAGCTTGTTTTTAAACAACAATGTAAGAGGTTTACAACTTTTTCCTGATATAACTGATATCTTTCTAATTATGTTTGCAGATGATATTGCATATGTATCTGACTCGTAGGCCTACAAAGGCAGTTAAATATTTTACAGGATTTTTGCAATGAATGCAAGCTTGTTGTTAATATAGACAAAACAAAAGTTATGGTATTTAAGAATGGTGGGCAATTATCAAGACATGATTATTGGTATTATGCAAAAAGTAAACTTGATGTTGTAAAGGGTTGTGATTATGTTGGTTTTCATTTTTCAAGTACATTATCTCTTTATAAAATAGCTAAACATATGTCAATTAAGGCAAAACGAGTACTTTTGTATGTTTTAAGTTCGTTTCAGAATTATAGTTATGTACCATATAGAACATTTTTCAAAGTATTTGATGCAAAAATCATGCCAATGATGTTATATGGCTCAGAGTTGTGGGGACTTATGTGCATATGTACAAGAGGTTCTTGAATTTTCAACAAAACGCTTGTAATGATGTGGTTTTGTGACTTGGGGCGTTTTCCTATGTATATATATTCAGCTAAACGTTGTATTAAATACTGGACTCGCCTTCTTAATATGCCGAAAACTAGATACCCTAAATTATGTTATAATATGCTTTTATATTATGGAAGCATCGGCTTTTGTAATTGGATGACAACTGTAAGAGAAATATATATTTTTATATAAATTTATATAGTAACGGCTTTGGCTACATTTGCGAATGCCAACATGTCAATAATGTTACGTTGTTTTTATTCCAGTATACTAATATGTTAAAAGATCAGTATATGCAAATATGGAGTGCCAGATGTTTAGAGAATAGAAAGTTATCATTATATTCTCAATATAAAACAAATTTATCACTTGAAACATATGTTTATGTTTTAAATGTAACTAAATATCGTAAATGTTTTGCATCATTCAGATGTTCTGTACATAATCTTTCTATAGAAACCGGTAGACATTTTGGGATACAGAGAGAAGAACGCACTTGCCCATACTGCGAATGTTATATTGAAGATGAATTCCATTTTTTGTTGATATGCCCTTTATATAATGTTTTAAGGAATGTTTATAATGCAAAATACTATCGAGAAAACCCTACTATTGATAATTTTTATTGTTTAATGTCTAGTACAAATGCTTTGAATATACATAATTTAGCAATGTTTATTTATTATGCATTTAGTTTAAACAATATTTATTTCGATGCAATATTTACAATTAGTTTAGTTTCACAAAATTGAGCATAATCAACGTTAACAAAGACCAAACATGTAAACAGAATTGAGAAGAAAGCCTTAAGGCTTATACTATGTCTCGCTTCTGTAGGTCATTTACGCTGCTTAGGCTAGTGCGCAAGTTGCGGTGACTCGAATAAATATAATCTTATAGTCGTATTGTGTAAACTATGATATGTAAAACAAGTTGTTTTAGTCTGAAATCATTTAGTTAGAAGGAGGAAAATATAACGATAAAATAAAAGGAAGCTGAACGAGAGAGGTGGTACAGGCACTGGTCAGATCGGGATTGGGATAAGGTTTGTTATAATGTGTACTCAAAAACGTTTAGATTGGCGTATATAGTTCTGGACGCTATCAAAGATAAGTTTGTTCTTTTGATATGAGGCTTCCTTCGACCCAAAGAGTAACAGCTGAAGAGACAATTGCCCAACGGTGGATAACTAAACAATCAGATGATTTTTTGGACTCTATATAATGGACAGGTGAAGAAAAAGTGAAAGGTGTCCTCAATTTCACTGCATTGACAATTAGGACTGTTTACAATACTTTTTTGAGAATAGATGTTCATTAAGATTGTTACAGTGCATTGTTACCTCGCGTGATTGACACAGGATTTGCGGTCACGTTCGTAGTAGAAGTCAGGAACTTGTTTTATGGTCTTATAAAGTTTGTATTTGAAAGAAGGTACGGATGGCGATGAACGAATTTCTTCCGGGAGTGCGTTCCATGCAGATATAGTTGATGGCAGAAATGAACTCGTCAACAACTGTGATTTGCATGAAATGTTCCAAAGGTTATCTGCATTTCGAAGGTTATACGAAGTAGTATCGCCAACTCTTGTTGTAATTATTAAAGTTAGATATGCTGGTGCAAGGGAAAGAAACATCTTTTAAATAGGATAAGTTTATGTGTACGTCGCCTTTTTTGAGTGGTTCGATTCCAGTTTCAACATAAAGATTGGTTAGAGATACTAGTCGAGTTGCACCCGATATAATTCTGGCCGCTTTATGTTGTACTTTTTCTAAGTCATCCTCATCAGCTTGAGTCAGATTATTCCAGACAACATCGGCATATTCCAACAAAGGCCTAATAAATGTGAAATACAGAACCTCAAGCGATTTACGATCAGGAACGTATTTAAATGATCGCATGAAGTGTATTCGCTGCCAAGCCTTCTGTTTGATGGATTGAATATGGCCGTGCCAGGAGCATGTGCTAGAAAGAGTGAAGCCCAAGTGTTTATGAGTTGTAACTTCGGATAGTTGGGTATTATTCATGAATATTGAGGGGTGCACTTGCCTATTAAACTTCCTAGTGAAAAGTAGCGATTTTGTTTTCGCAGGATTAAATATAACAAGCCATCTGTCAGCCCACATATGAAATTTTTCTAGGTCATCAGTAAGTTGCTGCGCGGCAAGCACTGGGTCTTCGACTATTAAGTACAAGGTTGTATCATCTGCGAATAGCCGTATATGTGATTGTATATCGCAGACAATGTCATTAATGTAAATAAGAAAGAGCAGAGGCCCAAGAATGGAGCCTTGAGGGACTCCAGCTGATATTGTAACCTTATCAGACATAGAACCAGAAAGAACAACACGTTATTTGCGTTAGTTGAGATAATCACAAAGCCATAAAAATAAAGAACCACTTTCACGAAGTTTATGGATTAGACCGTCATGCCATACTTGATCAAAAGCTTTCGAAATATCACAAAATACAGCTCTTACTTCTTTACCTTCATCTAGAGCGAGGCAAAAAGAATGATAGATCGATACAAGCTGGTTGACAGTGGAGTCTTCAGGAACAAAACCAGATTGAAATGGTGTTAGATAGTCGTTTTGACGCCATTTACATGGTACATTACCAAGCCGAAGTGAGGTATAAAAAAGGTCACGAAGTGGGTAGGAATTTTAATTGCTACCTCTCTCAGTACAAAGCCATTTATAAAGTCTGATCCTATTATGCATTTGAAGAAAGAAAATAGTTTACGGACATTTGAGTTTGACATCATAACATGTCATTATCACTATCTATCATGAGTGGGTGATATATGTATGCTATTGTGTTTGTGTATGGGCCAGAAGCCTTTTAAGCAATAAACTTTGAACAATAAACTTTGATGCTTTGATTATCTAAAAAAGCTGCTGATTTGCTTTAAGAAACAATAACATTGAATATCGTTATCGAAATCTTAACATTTTTGTCGTGCATTCAGAATACTGTCAGTATCGTTACAAAAAGTAGCCTTTATTAAATTTGAAAATATAAATGTTTTAAATGTCAATTTCCAAGACAATTCAGCATTATATCATTTAATTATGAAAAGGTTTGAGGCAGTTGTTTAAATCTATTTTCACTTTCAGTTTTATTTTTAAACCGCTCTTTGTTGCCAAACCGAGTTGTACAACTTAGACCCTGTCGTATGTGGACTCCAATAACAGTTTAACATCATGTACGGAGAATCGTCGATGACAATGTAGTGTTTTAACAAATTATATCACCGAAAATACCACAGTTTTATTAAGTTGTATTTTGCGAAAAAACAGACTTTTTATAAGCTTACAATAGGTTTAATTCAATATAAAGTGAGAACTTAAAAGCGTGTTACTCTCACGTACTTTTTGAATGCCGGGTTGCAGAATATATTTTGCAGTATTATGGATTCCGCGATTAGGTACGGCGGATTCAAATTAGCAAATTTGATTCAGAGTCCATCACTCCATCAAAAAACAAGATTTATGGATTTCATTATTGTCAAACGGGCAACATTTATTTAAATATATATGCGTCAGAGATGCCACAATTTCCCAAAAGCATTAACAAACATGTTCTTTGGCTCATTGAAAGGATCAAGTTCCGAGTCAAACGTCAGAATCATTTAACGCCGGTAGTCACCTATATTTTATCATGGTTAATGCAGTAAGAACTTATTTGAAAATTGCATATGACTAAATTCTACATTTCAGTTTAAACAATGTTTAATATATATGTACAATAGTACTAAGGAACCACAAAAGCCTCCATTTTAGACCATGCATATGACTAGTTTTGTCGTGATTAACATTAACCTCGGTTCAGGTAATGGAACACTCAAGGTATTGGTTAATATGCAACAAGTAAAAACAACGTTTAAGACACCGGGTCGAGAAAAGATGGAAATTGTTCAGAAAAAAAATCCGTTAACTGTTGTTAAATTGACAATGCGGTCGCAACATGTTATGCATCTGTAACTCTTACACTTGTGTTTAAATCCGTCATCCAACTTTATGGAGTTGGGTTGTACGCAATAAATTGTCGGCCTGTGAGGAGCAACCCTGACCTGAAGGTTTCATTTTTATCCTCTATTGTCCAGGTTCTTATCATCGCAATGATACTGTATATGGTTGTTATGAATCATATCGCGACCATCTTCAAATGCTTTGTAATGCTTTAAGGCCCCAGTGACACTGTATTTGTATTTTTGTATGAAAACCAAGAAAAGCTACTTAATAGCCATCTACGGTATTCAATAGGAATTCAGAATTCCTAAAGTCTTGTTATTTTTTTCTGGTTTCAAAAAAAATATACTGAATGAGTGACGCACTTAACGTAGTTGAATCTCCTTAATTGATTCTCAACACTTTATCGACACCTGAAACAATTACGCTTTATTGCTTTGATATCGATAGATCCTGAAAGTAAGTCGTTTAATATATTTTATAAGATATAGATATTGAAACTTATTAAACATTACCCTTGTGAAAATACATGGAAAGTAACGAGCCAACTGTGTTTGATATGCCTTTCAATACTATTCAAAAACGCTGCACACCGGTATGTTTTCATAGAGGGATAGCTCTTGTTTTGAAATGACGTAACGTCAAGTCCAGAGTATATTATTCATATTATCGGATAATACATTAGCAAACAAATGTTAAAAATAACATAATAGATACCATTGTGTACAACGCATTGAATATTTCTTACTGAAGTATCACATCGCTTACGACACATGAATATTGTGCAGTTTTTGCGCACTTTTATTCGAAATTTTGTTGGGTTGTTAACCACGTAAAATTAGTGATAAAATTGATCGATGAAAACGTTTCTAAGATGTTCACTCTGATGAAAATGACATCGAGTTGCAAAAACGCTCATTTACAGAATAGTGCGTGAAACAATATCACATGACTTGCAGATTCGTAAGGGTTTTGTCGTGAGCATTCATAACCTTTGTTCAGCTGACAGTACTCACATGTTATTGGGTACTATGTGACAATTAATACCAACGTTTATGATCCTGACCGCGGTTTTAGTTAAGATGGACATTGTTCAAGGACATTTCGTTTACGTAAGTTTAAGTTACAAGGCTGTCACAACATATTTGCAAAAGTGACCCTTACAATCGTAATATAATTGGTCATGCAACCTTATGCAGTTGAGTTGTATGCGACATACTTTTGGCCTGTGAGGAGCATTTCTTACCTATATGTTTCAATTTGATCTTCTATGGTCAAGGTTATAATCGTTGCAATGATATTTTATATGGTTGTTTCAAAACATAACATAAAGAAAAAATAAACAGGCAATTGCTTCATATTTGATTTACAGATCAGGATTATTACACAAAGGGAGATTACTTCTTAATAATCAATTCTGAAATATACACGTAAACATTCACTGTTGTTGGACTTCAAATATCAAGTGATCTGTGAATGCCCAACTGCCGTGATGTAGTATGCATTGTTTATATATGTTAATTTACATATTGTAATGTAGTTAAAGGCATAAAGTAGAATTGAAAAAAAAACAACATTAAAATCCTTTAAACTAAACGTTTAGATTAGCATCAATCATCCGTTTTCGGTCTGCTATATGTTTGTCTTAAGAGCACACATTGTTTGATCATTTTACTTGCCGTGAACGGCCGGCCTTATGATTAACATGTGCATACTCGTATTCAGAATTTATCCCGCCACTTACATACAAATATTTCTACCAAAAAAGTGCCGTGTAAATTTTGCTTTATTGGAATAGTTGGGTGATGTATTTCAAAAACGAAATGTTTTAATTGATAGCTTCGTGCCCACAAAATCCCCTAAGTAAATTTGATTTAAAGAAAGATCGTGGTCATCATAGTCATGTCTAAACGAAACCCAACTGTTGAAACTGTTAGCAAGTTATTACATTATTGCATATATATATATATACTAATAATTAATGCCGCTAACATGTAATGATAGTCATGGAGAAGCATAATGCTTCAAAACAAATAGCATTAAACATTATCGTCATTGTGTTGTAAGACTTGGGGTTTCAAATTTAAATTCAAATATTTATTGTATGAAGGACTTCGGCCCATATACAGATATGCAAACATAAATACATATAAACAACGTGGAGTTGACCAAGCATAGAATTCACAAAATATTAGTTGTTAATATGGCATCATACATGTTAATCAACTATTGATACAACTATTGATACACTGTCTTTAATTTTGTCTGCATAATACAAATACATAGCTATTTTTTGCAAAATTTCTTCATTTTTTGTAGCTATTAATAGAAAGAACTTGTGAAGACTAGGGTAAACATAATACTTAGATGGTATATACACTTCTCTTATATCTCTATACAATGGACATTTGATAACAAAATGATATTCATCCTCAACAACATTTTTACAATATAAACAAAATCTATGGTCCTATCAATTCCGGTATGCCTGCCTGTTTCGATAGCAAGGCGATGCGATGAACATCTAAAATTTGCTAAACATTTACGAAATTTATCAATTGTAACACAGTTCATATATAATTCTGCTTTTAAACACGATTTTATATACATGTAAAATTTATTAAGTTTCATATTCTCAGAACAAGTTTGACTCCATAATGTAGATGTTGATCTTTTAATCTCGTTACATATTCATACTATATTTAAATGAAAATATAGATGTTGTATCAGGGTTTACTTATGTTGGTTTATATTTTAGTTGTACATTGTCATGGTATAAGATGGTAGAGAATTGTGCTCTAAAAGCTCTAATTTATTATATTTCCATTTTTCTCTACTTGCCAGCTGCCCACCTCTTCTCAAAACAACAATTTTTGTTTTACTAGTATTAACTTGCAACTTAGTATCAGCACAAAATAAGTTTAGCGCATTTAGTTGTTTTGTAGACCTACAACTGTATCAGATAACAGAGCAACATCATCTGCAAACATAAGTAGAAACACTTCCATATCAGAAGGGGACAGCTGAACACCATGCACACCACTTTGTTTAACTCTATACAACTCATTAATAAAAAGTGAGAACAATACTGGACTTAAATTACACCCTTGTCTTAAACCACTTGGACAGTCAAAACACTCTGTTTTTCCATCCTTGCATCTAATACACATTTTGACATTTTTATAAATTGATTGAATAACATCCAATAGCCTTCCTTTAACATTTTGTCTAAATAAGCTTGTATATAATTTTGACCTATCCACAGAATCAAACGCTTTTATAAAAACTATAAAAGCAACATATAACTCCTTACCATTTGTACTTAAATACTTGCTTACAACAGAATATAAAACAAAAGCATTATCAGTTGTATTATAACCGTATCTAAATCCTGCTTGCGACTCCGAGATGGAGTTATAAACTTGAGTATAATAGGTAAGTCTTCTATTTAAAATGCTTATATATATTTTGCTAAATACATCAACATGGGCTATACCCCTGTAATTATCAGGATTATTACAACTTCCCTTTTTGTGCACTGGTATAATAATAGATAGCGTCCAGCTTCTCGGGAACTGACCTGATGTAAATATTTGGTTATAAATACGTAACATATATGGCAATAAATAGAAATGACCATATTTAAAATGTGCAGGCAATAGCTCTCCTGCTGAAGCTTTATTTAACTTTAAATCATTCACTGCCTTTATTACCTCATCAGATTCAATCCTGGAGTTTAAGATGACATTATTTGAACCATCCACTTCATTAAAGAAGTTGTCAATAATAGGGGTTACATTTTCAGTGTCAGTATCAGATTGGAATAAAGTCCTAAAATGCTGCAGCCATTCCTCGCCACTTATATCAGGATCAGTTCTTTGTCTGCCAGTTAAACGCTTTATTTTACTCCAAAACTGTTTAGGATTTGGCATGGAGTTTTCTAAATTTAAACCAATGCGCTTCAAGCATAGTAATTTTTTAGATTTACAATCACACTTATATTTAGACCTTGTTACCTTATAATCAAACAGATCTGCCATACTTTTTTTTTTATCTATACAATCTAAGACCACGTAAAGCGTTTCGTTTAAGTTCTTTACATTCATTGTCAAACAAGTTCAAACCTACTTTACGTTTACTCGGTTTCCTTATTTGCTTAACAAAATCTTTCGATACATTTAAAATACATTTTTGGAATTCTTCGACTAAAGTACTAGTATCAAAATCCTCTAATTCTAACATATCATCAACAGCTTTGAATTCACCATTAAGTATACTTTGGCTTAACACAACTTGGTAATGTTTATAACTACTTTCATCTATACAAATTTTGCTACTATAAATAATTTGGCTTTATCATTAACATCTGGTTTTAACATACTATCAAGACACAAAACTAATGGCATATGATCACTTTCAGGGTTAGCGTCTACTTTGAAATTATTAAAAATCTCATACAAGCTATGGCTACATATAAAATAATCCACAACGCTTGACCCAATACCTCCATAGTACGTAAAATCACCAACACCTTTATCACTCCCAACTCGTCCATTTACTATGCATAATGAGTAAGTTATACAAAACTGTAAGAGAAATTTTCCAAAAGCATTAACAGTACTGTCTTTCGAAATTCTCAATGTAATAACATCGCTCTCAAAAATAGATTCCAGCTGAGCAAACACTGGTATATTTAGATTTATGTTAATAAAATCATTTAAAACACCAGTTCTTGCATTTAGATCCCCACATAGCAACAACTCATATGCCTGCAAATTATATTCGCTATTACATAACAATGTTTCAAATTCAGATAAACCACTGACTGCTTTATCCGTATAAAATGGTGACACTTGTGGTGGATTATATAATGACACTAAAAGAATCTGTTTATCAGGACAAAATATACCTTTATCAATAAATATCAATATTCCGTAAATAAAATCTTCACAAACACGTCTAATATACTGAGTTAGGTAATCCTTTATAAAAATTGCTACACCCCCCATATTTCTCCAAGCCTTTCAAGATTTGTTCGCAGGGCAAAAATAACAAAAATAACCAGGTAGAATATGTTGAATGTCATTACACTCCAGACACCATGTTTCTTGGAGGCAGATAATGTCAAACGCCAATAAATATTGTATAAAATCAGCATTATTCAATTTAGTATAAATTCCACAAATATTCCAAGACAAAACTTCCACGTTAAGTTTCCGAACAAATGAGCGTTGACCACCCCCCTAGTCTATAACATTAGCTGTTTCTGCGTCTGGCTGGATCTCCATGTCGTCCTGCTGAGGTGGCTGTACCTGCTGATCTTGACGCCTGGTTGCTCGCCTGAATAATCGGGGTTGAACGTTATTGTCAAGCACAACTAAAGTACTCTTCTTAAAGTAACCCTTTTTACCAGACCTTTTAAGATCATCTAATTGTAACTTTTCATAGCTTGTAAGATCGTTGGCTATTCTGACACCATGCAGCCTTAATTTATCTCTAAACTTAAACAGTTCAAATTTGTTATTATGATCTTTAAACTTTACGAGAATCATTCTAGGGGAGTCCTGTGAATATTTTCCAAAACGTTTGGCAAAAGTTATAACATCATCAAAGTTTATATCATCAGGGAGGGAACATTTCAAAACAGAATTTATAACTTTGGACTTGGTATCATCAGATGATTCGTTAGGTCAAACTATATTATAAAATCGTATATGCTTCATGAAAATACTCATCTTTAAAAACTTTGAAATAAAATAGTTTAGCAGGACTTACCTGATTGGTTTACATAAAATAGCGCCTGTCTCAAACACACACAAGTATATATGTCTGATGCGCTATATATTTCATTTTTGCAGAACATAGCTCGGAAATACACTTAGGTCGGCGTGAAATAGAACGGACCTATGCACAACTACAAAGACAAACTAGCGGTGAAACAAACAGGAATATTGGCGACACTTATGCTGTACATACATTTAGAAGTTAGACACACGTTTTATTCTGAAACTTGGACATTATTAGTTACCTTTCTTTCATTTTGTTGTATTATATATATATAGTTTCAGTTTAAAATGATTTGTCTTCAATTTTTTTTTTAAATTTAGAAAAAAATAAATGTTACTCGTACATGCACGATGTACATGTAGCAGCATTTGTCTCAGACGTGTTCTAAACTACATGGTCAACGTTGCAGCAAGTGACAGGTTGAGCGCTTATTTACTGATTCAACTATACATTGTTTGCAGCAACCCTGAAATTAATCAATATGAAAAAGTGACAAATACGTTAACATATGTTGTTTTTCACTGATAAGGAAAGATAAATTAATACAAGGGACACTTTTGGCTAACATCTTGTACTAAAGTGACATTATCAAAGATATGACTATTATTTAGAATAATTCAATTTATGTCTGTAAAGTGTCATTTTACGTTTTACCAAACTGGTCAGCTTACATCCAAAATTGAAATTCTTTAGGCATTTAATTATGATTTGGTGATTTATACTTCCAAAAGCTTTCTCGGTACGACAATTATAATTTGCCCCGATTTATTTCAGTTATTTAAATATGAAATAATCCCTTGTATTAGTTTAAATTCACCATCTTTATATCTGACCTTAATAAATCTAATTTGATTTAGTTATACTATGTTGCCGATTATTTCTTTCTTTTATTTGCTATGTTCTCTGGTGCGATTTTGTCATTCATATAAAAAAATCCGACTATTCAGACGCCAATTTGAAAGAAGTTTGAAGCCCTACCTGTACCAGTTTCGTATATAATGGGTTTCAAATAAATAGTTAATCAATGGTACGAAACAAAATCACGAAATATCCGCGAATCGACTGTTAAACCATAAAAGTCGTGACTTTAATTGACACTCATTTCGTTGAAGGCATGTGTACATTCATGATAACTTATAAACATACACATTGTTTTTCTTTACTGTTTAATTTTGTCGAGTGAGTTTCAAGAACATTCATATCACTAGTGTGTTATTTGTTTGTTTTTGTTTTCTGTATGGAGTTTTGTAGAAACATATCACTTATGTACTTTAAATCAGTGTGTGTTTTTGTAAGTTATGACCTTGTTTCAATTAAACATATTACGATGATTTTTGCCGTCATAAAACTATCGAATACTATCTCATCTGCATTTTCATTGCAATTATGTTGTTTATGATTTTAGATTACATTTTATTTTCCAATAATGTTTTTTTCTCTATTTTCTTTCACATATTATGTGTATCCTGCATATTTAATTAAAACGCTTCTTTGAGTACCTTTAATAAGTTCCCGAAGAGTAAGTGATATCCGTTGTTCATTTCAAGAGTTTCCTTTATAGCAGTTGTAATTCGTTTTCGTATGCTCTGTCACTTATGATGCTGTTTTTTTTAACCAACAAGAACCTCGTTAAGAGTGAGTACTTCTGTTGGGTGTTTGTTTTATTTTAAGTCCTAGTTTAATGCTATATATGGATATTGTGTAACTATGACTGCTAGGTGTATTGGTTCAAATTGTGGTTATTTTCGTTCGAAACAGTTATCGTGTGCGAATAATATTTACGTTAAACAAGAACAGTCTGACCTTTTGATTAGTATTATGTCGTCCAGTTTTTTCCTTATTGGATGAGTTAGCAAACTCCTAAAGTCACCGCTTTTTTGCTAGCTACAAAATGCTATAATGTGTTGAATAGAAATGTATTGCCATCGTTTGGTCTATAAACATTTAAAACAGTCATATCTTAGTTATTTTATTTGTATATCAAGTGTAATTTAGCGTCATGTTAAAATGTGAACATTAATTATGTGATTGTTTGTTTACATGTAAAGCAACACATTTTTTATTTGCTATAAACAAGGGTGCACAATTCTTTAATTTATGTTTAAAATGACTCGGCGCTGATCCATTTTATATTTTTACAAATAAAGTTATTAATACGGGTTTAATATAAAAACAGGTAAAACATGCTCAATTCATTATACTATAAAACAAATCATAAACGACATATCCGCTTTTATTAGGAGACATCTAATACCAAGGTTCATCTTTACATCAATATGCCACATTGCATATCCAATGATATTCCACATAGCAGTATAGTTAATGCCAACTCCGATGACGTAAATTTACTAACGCTGTAGTTAGAAACATATCTTTATAGCACATATCATATGTTCGTACCTTAATATACTTCCAAAGCCGCAAATGCATCGCCCGCCACAAGCCAACAAGTATTATTCGAACAATCTCTGGATAGGGCATGAGCCACCATATTTTAATAAAGGGCATATACATAATTGATATAAAACACTTTGCTGATGTTCTTGCAAAGTATATAGTTTTGGCAAATAAAAAAATCAAAGTATGTCTTTTTTGATTTTACACTCTGATGGCAATAATTTTTAATCCCTCCAAGCTAGTTTTAAACAAACTGGATATATCTACTTAATAAGTAATTATGACAAAGATTTGTTTTGTAAAACTGTGATGTTGTTGCAAACCATCACACAGAAGAAACTTTCTAAGTTTATGTTCGGCCTGATTGCGATACAAATAGCTTGCTTACCAAATGCGAACCGCATTGTGTGTCCCGAGTGCTGACTAGAATTACCCTAAAATCCGCGTACCAAAAGTGGTGAGGATGTCATGATTTTAAACGCTGTGATAAAATGATTGAAACATTTTTAGTGAGTGAGTGAGACACAACAATATGTTCTTTATAACAGATAAATAAACAAACTTCGAACTGTCCATTCAGAAATTGGACAGTTGATGCCGTCTCGCAATAACATTGATTGCATGTTTTGTATCATTTGTATTACGAATTTGAGTGTATTTTCAGAACAAAAGAACCATGATGCATTTCAGATTAAGCACCGGTAGTGTAAATCAGATAAATATTAGATTGTAACGAGGCATAACACACCGTGTTATAAAGAAACGTAGTGATGTACAAGTGTATTTTCAGAACAAAAGAACCATGATGCATTCCAGATGAAGCACCGGTAGTGTAAATCAGATACATATTAGATTGTAACGAGGCATAACACACCGTGTTATAAAGAAACGTAGTGCGGTTCAGATGTGATTATCTTCACCTTGGCATCTTAATTGTTCAAAGTCTTTGAAGTGCTTTTAAAGTAGTACGTAACCACCAATATAAATAAAGACCTGGATACAGAGAAAACATACATAGTTATGCTTGCATAATTGAATGTCGAGTAGTAAGCATATCATTTAGATTAAGCAATACTTTTACCTCTAGTTATTGCAAAGGGTTTTATAAGCTGGTAACACAATAAAATCCTTTTAAGCTTAAGCTTTGATTTTTACGTTTTAAGTGCACACCATGGTTCACTTATATACGTGAATAAAATATGAATTGCAAAACATAGCACATCAAAGAGAATATCTCCAACTTATCCAAATGTTTAACATCCCATTGGGATGTTTGCTAAATGGGCGTTACTTCTACTTCACCTTTCACAGCGTTTATCTGCTTTAATCTAGCATTCTTCTTTTTATGTTTGCAATTGGCAGATCTCGCAAACTCATGTGCCCTTTTATTGCCATGCAGCCTGTAAGTTTGGAGTATAAGCTTAACTGATATATGATTTGGGGGTTGGTGTGTCGGAATGTGTTTGGAAGCTATTCATATGGACGCGCGAATTTATATCATCGATATTTGATAGTAAATCACAGTGGCTCTAACTGGCTTTTGTAAAGCTTGTAAATCCACCGTATGTTTTTAAAGTCCATAATATAGGTCATAATAACACAACACATCAGTTCAAATCAATGTAGAGCAAATGTTTCGAATTTCAGTACTGAGTTATTTTTTCATACTGTTTAAGCCAAAATAGGAACGAAACTTTGCCTTCATTACAGGATGTAAAAATAAAGGACATAAAACAAAATAGCAGGATAGACACCAAATTCATATTTTTCTGAATTAGTATCGGTTTGTATCATATAATATAAATTGTTTGTACTAACTGTGCTAACAATATTTCTACATGTAACTGGTCATGGTAAATGTATTTTTATTAATATATCTAACGTTAAAGAAATTGTTGTACTACAAAGTGGACAGTGTATTCTTTTAAAACTTATCTTTTTCGTTGATGTTTATTTTTGCAAAAATATAATTGCACTGGAAGCCTTTACAAGAAACACTTTTGGTGTTGGTAATGACAGAATGATCGAAAACAATGGTATAAAAAATGTGGTAAGAACATCTCAAAGATCACGTTCATTCTTGATAGACTAAACTGTTGAAGTAACCAAGCAGTCTTAGAGAACACATACCTGTCTCATGAATATAATAAGTCTATTTCATGACCGCGAGTGTAAGAAAGGTTCATCCAAGCCCGAGGGTAGTGTGGTTTACGGAAACGAGGTTTACTGTTGGGATGCAACTAACACTCGCGGCCATGGTGGATGCTCTTTACTCCAACCTCAGACATGTATAATCCAAAAATTGGCCATGTTTTATTTGGATTCAAATATTGCCACAAGACAAGGTTTTTCTAAAATTTTATTGTATTTCTCGACATTCATGTAAACGCATTTTATCGTCATTTTTAGATTGAACTGTATTCATTTTTAAACGAGTGTGTAGAAAGTTATATTTACACGTACTAAGTCATTATTTAAGGCACATTGTTGCGCGAGAGTGTTGAGGGTTGTGGGGGAAACCGGAGTCAACCTACTTATCCGGCTTGACAACCACCGACCAATCTCAAAAGTACCCAGGCCAGGAATCGACCCCGGGTCATCTTTTGAGACATGCAAGTGCGCTTACCACTGAGCTTAATGGACATAACCGCCATTACCGTTAATTGTTGTGCGTGGTCATCGTGTAAAACTCTTTTTATTTCAAAGGCATTATTTTCAAATCGGTGAAACGACAAGCGAACGATTATTGGAAAATGCATATTTGATGCTTGAATATTCGAAACATGATATAAGCAATCAATTTGAAAGCAATTGGCAAAATATACGTGTTTCTAATAGTTATATAAATATGATAGAAACAAACTCAGTTGTAAAAAGTTTGAACTTAAAGTCCTATATTGTTTCTCAAAATTTTCGAACCAATTAGTTAAGTGTTTCTCTCTTTTGCCTATTTCTATCCGCCTAATTAAAGATAAACTTGAACTTGTTGCTGGCTTACAGACTCGAAATAATTCTTATCTTGTCGTTTTATCACCCACAGTTTGACTGTTTAAATCGCTTTTGCATTATTGTCAATGTAGCAGGGTGAACACCACTACCATGTACTGTTCTAGTTCCATTAATTAATTTCTAGATTTTACTATTGATGTATCAGTAGCCATATAAGTTCATTGAACACGTAAAGTGTTTAAGTGATTCCACATTAACAAAAGTATTTTAATCATTTATGCATTATTAACCAATAAACGGATCTGTAATATAATAAAATGATGATGTACAACACCAACAGTGATGATATCTTACTTGTGAACTTATTTCAAACACTTTCGCGAAGTATATAGTTTCTGTCATATGAGGCTACGAGATGCCAGCCAAGAATTCATAAATATCCCTATGAAACCGACACAGTAAAAAATATGTGCCGATGTATATGGATATTGTGTTTGTGTGGGGTTTTTAACAGGACTTATGACAGCCGTGAAACCTGTAATCTAATATTACGTTCCTATTACATCGTGCACGGTCTAAAGTACATGTTTGTAATAGGTCGAAGCAATAATCAACAACAATAATTACGTTAAATGCATACATTACGAAAATATTGCAACAACAAATGATTGCTACATTATAAACAATCACGTGAGGGTATCAAAACAATCATACACAGATGCGAAACAAACAAACTTAGAAATAAATACATTTTATAAACACATGCAGTATGGAAATCGCGAATGGAAAAGTGAGAATTACTTTATTGAGGTTATATTAAAATTATTAATTAGTATGAATTTAAACACGTCATTCAGGTGTTGTGTTTTACATATATTGAAAAAATAAATCCTAATATTTCATTTAATCATGTTTTTTAATGAAACAAAACAGATCCTACATCTTATATTTGACATATACATGATAAATTGTTTATGAAACAAAACGAATATAAAATCGACATATCGAATTTATACCTAGGAATCCAATTGTACAATTCACGAAAAATCTGGTTGAAAAAAGAATACTTTTTCAAATAAATATTTGGGTATTTAAAAAAAGATGTTATTTTCGTGTGCATCATAATTTGTTAAAAGTCAAATTAAAGTTTTCTTTAAACTAGTAACATTTTCCCTTTGTTCGATTCGATTTCTAATCGTGGTATATATGTATTTTACCATTCATGGTATTTCAAAGGCAATTGCGAATGTCTTCGGATGGAGATAGGTGAATCGATCGATCGTACAATTCGTAAGTTTGTGATTGTATCATAATGCTGCTGAATACGATGTATATAATTAAAAAAAATAGAATACAGACGACTTCTGCTTATGATGAATTATTAACATTGTTTTAAGAATTTGCATTTATGACACACAAAATAGCTTGATTCAGAAAATAACAGATTTATGCAGCGCATTTGTGATACAGTTATATTCGATCAAGTGTTTCATCCAAAATGATCTATTATATATTTGCTGTCATTATTTATATACGACTGTTACAACTCATTGGTTTATCTGAAGGACACGGGGTTGAAACAAACAAAGCAAGTGCGATAACATTTCATGGCAAAATAAATATTTCGTATCCGACGGTTTGGGTAAAAGAAGTTAGTTTCGACGAATGCGTTCAGGAATGTAAATTTCGCCCATCTTGCACCGCCGTGAATTACCACACATTCTTCAACCTATGCGAACTGGACCTAGAGCCTGGTCCTGAAGTTGTTTCGACTAAAGATAGAGCTGTACTTTACTGGATAAAAACAAAGCAAGAGGTAATTAGCTTTCTTATTTCTAAATGGAAGTTTTTATGCGCTTCAGGGAACCTTCTGAGAACTTCGGTACATACAATAGGGATCAGCCCTGTGGAGTGTCAAAGTTATTCATATATACGTCAAATACGTACGAAAACGTTTTAAGTACCATGTAAAGAATATAAAATACGTAGACAATATGTTACTGTATACTGCCATTTTGTCAGAGAAAAGACAGTCCGAGGACTGGTTCAGATATTCTTGACAGTTTTAAACGTTTTCCTCCCTGAAATATCTTAACAATGAGATCACAGCGTTATGGTCTTAAAAAAACAAGTGTGAATCCTCATAGAAGAATATACGAATAGATGATGTATTTCTCTATCATTAGATTTTTTTTTCTATACATAAGCTCCGAGTTCAAAAAAGCTATTGCTATAATATTCATTGTATTTGTTATAAAGATAGCTGTCCGAGACGGGACACTTATATAGACATAAATTCGGATGAATTCATTTTCGGCGTAAAACCGGAATTCATAACATGTAAAAATGACGTAAACGGATTTGCCGTCAATGGCAGCATTGGACAAGACTACAATCAAAGCGTGTTTATGCCGCGAAAAAGTATAATTGTTTATTGTTCATGATTACTCATATTTTATTGAAAAAAGATGATGTAATTATTGTTGTTTATTTTTAGTTTCAGCTACAATTCTCAGATAAATTATAAACGGCAAATGGTATATATAACAGCAAAATATAAGATGCTCATGAAATGTAAATAATTTACTGTTGCATGATAATTTATTGTTGATCGCCTTCACATTTGTGTTTGTAAAATATATCTGCAGTTTAATGCCGTTGCATCTTGAAAACGAATGAATTCCTTTAAGTTAAACCCTGAATCTGCTAGTGCTTAGTTCATCAGAGCAAATGCCGTTATTCGGCCATTATGTGGCTTATTTCTTGAATAAATCAAGATGATTGTGTAAGGGGTGAAAAAGTCACTGATACATTCTCGTCAATTGTATTAATACATCAAACAATGACTTTTAATGACAATATAAATTGTAATATGAATACATTTGTTTTGCAGCCTGATAATGTCGTGATAGTGTAGCATATTTACAAATGATGCTTTCTCTGAAACTGATTCAGCGTTCATACCAAGACGTTGGCTACGAACTTAACATTGTATAAAATATCATTAATATTTAACTACTAATAGTTTTCATACATTACTACATACTCCTGTCGTATGGTGGGATTCTGGGTACTTTTCGAAAATTAATATCATTTAAACTTTACCATTTTCATTTCGACTGATAGCGAGTATTTTGCTTTCAATAATTAAACAGGCTATAGCAAGAGAACCATGTAAATATTAATGGCTAAATGTTATAATAAATCACTAACCCATGATTGTTTTCTTCCCCTAATATCGTTACTTTTTCCTTGGTAGGACACTGTCGAGTGCGGCACACATTCCTGTAGGCCTGACTATGTATGCAGTATTGAGAAGAACAGATGTGAAATAAAAGGTAACCTTTGTGATAACGACGGTGTAAAACTAATGTTTCCATATGCTTCATTTGTTCGAGTTAAAGCAATGTATTGTGTAACATTGAGATATATTTCACCGAGTATGCACCAAAAACTATATTGAATTTTGATGTCCACGAGTTAAAATATATTACGGTCATACACTCAAAACAACATTTTGACTTTTTATCATATGCCTTAAACGGATATTCTGTGACAGTTGTTTTTTTCAAAAAGCACACCAATTGTATGCGAACGTAACGTCATTTTAGAAATGTTGTCGTCGAATTCGTGATTCAGTCCTATTCGGGCTGACGTCTGATTTAGAATTGAAAACGTGCTTAAAGTTCAAAAGAAGAATACATATAATGATGTATTTTACTGTTTGAAAGAGTGTTATATCGTTTTAATTTCATGATCAAATTTCTTTAAATCTCTCACTGTGAAAACAGGTTTGATATAGTTAAATTCCCATTGAAGCAGAAAAATTTCATTCGATTCATGAAAGTGAAATGACAAAATAAACAAAGGAAATATTTGATCCAGCATTTCATCGAGCAACCATTATATGTATATTATGTTTTCAGAATGTCTCCCGTTATCCATTTCGAATAGCACAACTATCCTTGGAAACGTAAACAAAGTAAGAGGCAAAATAAAAATGCGATGTAATGATGGATTTGTCGCACAAGGACCTGCAGCTATCACTTTTACGTGTGGAAGGGATGGACTTTGGAGTCCAGAACCTTTAATGTGCAGCCTTCCAGGTATTTTATAACGCAATACCTTAACAATTCACTTTTAATCACGACATCTCCATTTTATTTTTTTATTATTTGACTTGAACTACATCTAATAAAGAAGAGTCATATGGAAAACATACTGTAAGTCAATGGAAATTTAAACGTCATATTTTCCGCTAATGTCAACATTTACTGAAATATATTAACTTTTTCGCTCTCGCTGGGAAGAGTAAAACACTAGCATTTCGCTATTATATTCGAATTTCATCTTGGTCACATGTTTAAAAAAGTACATGCAGGCCATCAGTCATGACAACATGTTCCACATTTACCAGTTTTTTAGCACTTTATTCATTAAAACGGGTTCATCTTAGCTCTTATTTGTTGTTGTCGTTCAAGCTTGAAATACCAAATTTAACTAATATATTGTAGTTGTATATGAGTTCTTTAGGAACATATTATATAGCAAAGAATGAAGAAGTCAGTTCATCTATATAAAAAATAGTTTTGTTGACAATTTGCCATAAATTGTATGTCAGTTTGATTATAAAAGGTAAAAAAAAAAGAAAGAAAAAAACTACATATATATTTTCCTCTTTTTGTTATATTCTCTGGCCATGCAATAAGTGTGATTTTATTCATCAGTACCTACTAAGTAAATGCGAAATGACACAAAATGTAGTCTTATGATATTTTGATAATTATCGATTCATTCGATTAAAGATGCACTCGTACTCCCACATTAGATTTACCACAATTAATATTATTGTTTGAATATTACAAAAGGATGAATAAATGTCGAAAACAATGGTTGAAAGGATACCGAGTTTAATTTTGAAAGAAATGTGCATAAAACACGATATTTCTATCTTATAATACTAAAGTAGATCACAGTATATCTTTGAGTATTTAACATTTTTGCGTTTTCAGATATTAAATACATGGTTACAATCTTGTTATCAGTTATCAATATTTCCCATGAATGCATTATTTAGTAAGTAGTTAAAGGTTTATCAGTCAAAATTTATGTTTGTTATATATGTGTATGCATTGATTTTGAATAAGAGTGCCACTTTAATTATGTCTTTACAGCTAGTCGATAATAAAATTCCAACCGATTGCCTATAACTAAATCCAATCCTTTGACTTTAATTTGTAAAGACGAACAAAGCTTCATACCATATGACCCAAACATATTCATTTGGTTCATTAACGAGTATTACTTTATTTTTTGGAACTACAGCTGTTTTATATTAACAGTACGGCTTAGTTCACAATGGGTTGACAGAGTGCATGACTTTTCCTCGGAATCTTCATCTACTGTGTAAGTTTTACAGTTATTTGAATGTTTAGTATAAATAAAAATAGTTAGTTTAGTTTTAAAAATAGAGGGTTTTACATGTGTTCCTGCCATAAGTATTGTCAGGTTTTTATAGCAAACTACTAGGTTTGTCTGCTGCGACAGCAGAAGCATGATTGTGATGGTTAAAGACGTTTATGTTGGAATAAATCCATTACTTGAGGACAAAATACTGCTATTATCCGTTTTAGTGTAAACTTTCAAGTGCTTTATTAACCTATTTTACGTGTAACATCAAGAAGATAATAAGTTTCATATTTTTGTTTCGGAAAACAAATCAACTTCAAACTAGAAAAGTGAACTATGCAGTCAGAAAATTAAATTTAACAATGATACTTCACAAGGTACAAGAGCGACAACAAGACGTGTGCCAAAAGGTGGCAAATAGAATTTTGGCCCCATTCGGCTCAAACTTTATTCATAAATTTGTCCCATGTTCATGTTTAGGAACTGTGTGAAACATTGTCCCTAATTCTATGCCATTAAAGCTTTAAATGCTAAATTTAATTAATTCATTATAGTTGTATATGAGTTGTTTTGGATCACCTTATAAATCGAAGCATAAAAGAATATACTAACATTACCAAACCCTTAACATTGCAAACTGTATGTACTATAGATTGAACATAGAAGCAAGTGATGAAGTGATGAAATGCATGTGTATACATTGTGTACTGCGTCTGTACTGTCGTCTTTTGAGTCATTAGGAACAAAGTCTCAAAAGAGTTGCTGACAAACCAAGAAGAGTAATAATGGTCCAACTTAACTGGAATAACTTTCCTTTTACAAAGACGTTTGTGGGACGTTTCATCTGAACCGATAGTGGACGTTTGAACTTGTAGCATACATGTATGTTTAAGTCTTCATCAGACGTTTGCCTCTTTTGGTGTTTTCCCTGGGTTTTTTTAGACAGGTTTACTTGAATATCTTGAAAGTCATTGCTGTCAATTGTGTAGTTGATGGACACAGACCTCGGAGGGTCTTGTCACACTTGTTACTATTTAACATGGAGATAGTTCACGCGCGAGGATTGTATACCTTGAGATGTGTACTGCATTTCTTTGTAAAATCCTTGATATCAATAACGTTCATAATGTCGGAGTTACGAACACGTGCAAACACAATTTTAAATCGAAAACGATAACATTTTATCTTGATCGAAAGATGCAGGATATTATGTGGTATTTATTGAAAATTTTAAAACATATATCATACATATGAGCGTGATTAGATATGTTATGTTGTTGTATCACTCATATACTTACTGAATTCACAAATTATAAATGTATTATGAACTGTTTGTGCTGATGGTTTGTCAGATTTTTAAAATTATATTGCTGAATGTAAATCAACAGCTTTTTAAACAAAACGGCATCCAAGATAGCTGCCATAATATCCCATAAATAGAAATGTTCTGCATCGGCAGTGTTTTTTTTAAAAAATATATCGATATCATTTCTTTATTACAACTGTGATCTCGTGTAACTACCGAGAATTTTAGATAATACAAAGTGTGCGACAGGTATCGTCATCACATTACAGGTTCTTTTTAATAATGAATATACGTGTTTTCAATGGTAAACGAAATGATTTCAAACTTCAATCACAACGATTCTTTACATATTACGTTGCCTTGGGTTTTGCATGATCTGCGAGTTTTCGTTTTTCATACTTTTGAATTGCGTTCTATTATTTACACAGGGTACATATTTCTTTGAGTTTTTATGAGCGTCGCAATTGTGGGGTGATGCTTATCATGTTTGATTATCAGTAGCTTTATTAATATTTAATCTAGAAGTCCCCTTTAAACAAAGCATGTGTGTCATAAGTTTGATTACTTCAGCAGATTGGACGTTTATTCCATCACAATTCACTTGACTTATGTCATCAGTACCAATTATGCCTGTATTTTCATCTCAACGTTCTGCTATGGTGTCAATATCTATTACATTCTAGTTTAGTTCCTAAGATGTACATTCAAAAACAGACGATGATATTAAACTTCTTTATAACATTATATCGCATCCATAGTAGTCTGCCACAGCCAAATGCAAAACATTTACAATGCCTGCGTTCCATTTTCTGTTCGTCATCAATATGTTATATTCGCCTGAGAACTCCTTATTTTGTTTCGCAGCATATCCTTCTATCCAGGCAGAAAGTTAAGAATATTTATCCAAATTACGAATCATGCAATAACACAACAGTAAATGCATTTCTTCTGCACCTTCGTTTAAATCTTCATCAGTTTTAACCGCAGAAAAAAATAACAATCAGTATTGTGTATTCTCCTTTTCAGTAGTTTAAATATTTATTATATGCGCCTAAATTTCCCTTTTCATATGCAACAGTGAAAATACAGCACGCCGTATTGAAATATCCGAATAACCATACTGGTGTTTTTATTAATCCATATCATGCTAGTACGGCGTGTAATTTATTAAATACTTCCGAGTCTCTAAATATAGCGTGACATATTCATCTGTAAAATCCTGTCAAATTTTTGATGCGTAACCTTAATAATTTTACGCACGAAACCAGTAGCATGTAAATAAACAAGAAAATGGTTCCAAAAACATGATGATAAGCACAATTCCTATCTGTCTAGACAACTAGTTGTTGGCCAATTAGACGATAAAAAATGTAACATAATCGTCAAGATGAGCAGCTCACCAATACAAAAATGAAGTCGAATTTGCGTCATCACTAGTACTAGCGATTGACTCACGAACTTCTCTCAGTTCTCAGTTCTGCATAATCTGATCTTCAAAAAACTGCGAGCATTTGATTTTCTTTAAATTGCCGCGTCAGGAAATGACGATTTGTTTAGACTCGTTAGATAAGTACCTTTTATGTTTGTTAATTTGGTGTGCCATTTAATAATTGATTGCGTATTTCTGTTCATTTTGCAGAGATATACATTTTATCTTACTCAATAAAGTGAATTGTGTTACTTTTGACGTTTTTCGCTTAAACAACCTCTCTTGATTTCATTTCACAAAGGTATGAAACATATTCATACGCATATTTATACGCACAAGCCGTTCAATATTTTAACATTTGACAGAGAGTGGAAAATTTAAATCAAATTTAAATTAGAAATAAAAAAAGATATAGTAAGGTATATAATGGATAGAATATTACGACAGGACATTTTCTAGTGACCCTGTATCTCGTCTCGTTCGGTGAATAAACACGTATTTGTCGCGAACTGCGTTGCCAACACATGTGCATACGCCAAACACGACGTGATACAGATCACCAAACAAACATAGAGTAAAACATTCTAAAAAGTCATTATCGTTCACATTAGCACAAATATCTAAAACATGTGAGAAAACTATCAATAGTATATATGTGATCAATTTAATGTCAGTCTTGGTTACGATTTACTTGGTCGACAAGTGTTATAGGATCTAGATTATTATATTTTTTCCGGCGTCTGAGGTGTTGATCAACATATGGAACATACGGGAAAAAACACATTCACAGTATAAACTCTATGTTATTTTCATAACATGATGTTTACAAAAGGTTCCAAGTGTATGCTTGTACTATATTGAAAGTGTCTGACAGTATTGAATGCAATAATTCAAATAAGGTACATACTGATTTGTACAGACTGATTTCCTGGTTACTTCTGGAAATTGCTGACAAGCGTTTCGTGTCATCCGGTATTAAAGAAGTGTTCAATTAAGGATTAAAATCCGACATGTTGCATCTTATTGGGGTATGGTATGCAATGGCGCAGTTCAAAATGCTGGTGGAGTTTGAACTGCGCCATTGCATACCATAACCCAATAAAATACAACATGTATACTACTTATATTACATTTATTTAATTCTACATTTCTGCTAAAATAAATAGATTATTCAAGAGTATTTTCCCTTTTATCTTTCTCTCGTTGTTCTCAACGGTGGGTAAATTAGAACATCAAGTGTAACCAAATTGTAGTCGACAATGAATGCGCAGATAAAATAGTTCCTTATTTATATGTTTATTTTCTATATTTGCAAAGTCAAGTATATTATGAATACGTATTATAACTGTATGACAACTAAAAAAATACAACTTGAGCTATGAACAATTAACAATAACAAGAAAACAACAAAAATAATCGCAACCTTCAAAGTTCTCATTATATCTCGCGATAATACGAGGTACTAGCGTTTGTTTAGTCACGAGTTTTCAAATTGGACATACATTCCAGTCAATTTACTTCTTGAGCGTAATTTTGAAGAATCAATTGGTGTATGCATCATGTTGAAATACGGTGTTGGACAAATCAGCAAGTGCATTGCTATTTCTTTGGAAGTTAACATCCAATTTTATGAAACGACAGTGGCGGTGGGTGAAGTAACGTGAACTTTCGCGGACGGAAAGCCAGTTTTCGCGGAAGGAAGACTTAGTGTTGAATTGAGCAATTTCTTCTGGACGTTGCTGGGTGCACTACAATATGTTATTGTTTCATTTTCTCGATTTCATGTTTTGTAAGATGCTTTATTTTTACCAAATGATAACTGTCTATTCCGTGTGCTGTCCCTTTATCTTAAATATAGGATCCCACAGGGAAAAGGTTTATCCTTGAGCGCAAGGTCTAAATAAATACACAATATGTGAATGTATTTCTATGTATTACACGGATCTAATATTACAATATCACTCGGCATGTCTGTAAAATGCTAAATTTGAAACAATTATTCCTAAATTGGTAAATGTACAGCAATATTCATATAAAGTACTTACATAAATAAGTCAAGTATTCTAAAGTGTATACATATGCCACGTTCAATGACACATGGTCAACGCCAAGACATAGAACACAAAAACAATCACAAACAACAAACATAGAACATACATACAAGACATATACTTTTTTAAAATTATCATTTGTTTGAACAAAATAGCACATTTGCCATTTAAATCAAAAAAGGTCGTAAAAATCATTATAAAACATTTGGCACAAACAGGTCATGATGTCATGGTTTATGTTGTAATTCTTACCGGATATAATCTCATTATAAACAATCGACAAGAAATATGTTTAGTTTATAACTATTCCGGGTACCAAATTCTGCAATATGTGTATTTTATTCTGTTTCTGTTGATGATGTAACACTGTTTATTGCAATATCTTCAGCGGTTGGAACACGAACCTTACAATATGTGTGTATACATGAAATTCATGTAGGATAATGATACCTAATTGCTTTTTTCATAAGCCTGTTACAGTTTTTATTCGTATGCACAATAGACGTCCAATGATGAATGTACACGTTGATCGAGAAGAGAACAAATACAATTTGGTACTTATTACCGAACCACTATGTTAGACAAACATATTTATCCTGAAAAAGCAAGACATATCACAAAGCTGTGATCATATACAACGGTTTACATATCAGATTATTAAGTTTCCTCAAGTTAATGCATACTTTGATAAGAATCACCTTTTACGTTTTTACTTTATTCAGGATTGTTGGGATAAGAGTGAGGTTTTGCACGCAAAAGGGTTTAAATCCGCAGTAAATTTACACTTTTCTTTGACATTTACCCTGTGCCATTAAACGGGGGTTATGTTTAAACTTTTGGCTACTGAGCTTGTTTTCGTAGTTGTTCATATAAATATACGTATATAAATAATGCGTGGTAAATGTTGAAGCTCAAAACTACATAAATATGATTTTTTAAACATTTTTAGTTTCGAACCTTCAAACGACTATTGCACTGTTGAAGGTTCTTAACGTCATGCGTTTCCACAATTAAATAGGTTTTCTATTTCAAAACAGGTTAGTTTTGTCCAAGCGTACATAACACTAATATCATCAATGGGTTGCCAGATTGTTCAGCTTTCCGTCTCGCATTTAGAGCACGTTGATTCTATTTCAGAAACACAGACCTCAGTATGCACATATTGGTTGATATTTACACCTCGACTTCTTGAATGAAGAATTGTATACATTTCCGCCATTTGCCGGTTTAACAATTCTTGAATGAAATAATGAACTATTGGTGTAAATATAAGTAATGAATTGAGGGTTTGATGTCATTATCGGGGGTATGAATGCAATTGGGCTGGTCAAAGTAAGCGTGTATTTCGGACTCCACACACTTTGATCAGCCCAATTGCGTTTATACCCCGATAATGACATCAACACCGCAATTCATTCCTTAATTGTGAGATAAATACCAATCATGCAACACTATAATTACCGTAAACATTAACATATGCCTATTGCGGACAGATGCAACGTTAATATTTAATTTGCAGTGTTTGACGTTTCTCTTAATCAATATGGATGCAAAACTAATTCACTTAAATAAATCATACTCCAGTATAAATAATAAATCAATATATGCTGAAAGCTATTAAGTATTATCATTCTGCAATTTCGGGTGCAAAACTACTTTACTAAATTTCTGTTATTCCAAAATTATTAGTTTAGCTCCATGTTAATAATGACGTTTTGTGCTAAAACATTACTCTTCTATCGTGAAAATCAAACAAGAAGTAGTATATTGACACATTCTGATGTTGGGGACAAAATAACATTGAAGCAATCCAGATGAAGCACGACGAGTCACCGGTATGATGATTCACATAAATATTAGGTTGTATCACCGTGTTATTAAGAGACGTAGTGAACTTCAAATGTGATTATCAACACCTTGGCAGCTTAATGGCTCAAAGTCTTTGAAGTCCTTTAAGGAATGAAAGTGGAGGTGTAAATATATCAATGTCGTGCAAAATGCTTCGCAACTCGCGAAATCAATACGATACATTTCTGAACACGGAACAAATTTCGAACACTTATTTAAACACGCGTTTGTTTACCATGGTCGATTACTCGATGATCTAGATCATAAGGTGAGGCTAGCCGTTATCATACGTGCAAGAGTGTCAGCTTGTTGTGTAGAGGTTTTTTTTTAACATGTCATTCAATGTTCTAATACGCTGAAATATCAAAATGTATCACACGCGGGAATGACGTCAGAGGGCGCTGACACAAGTGCATCTTAAGGCCCTGCAATTATGTTGACCTTTATTGAAAATATTTATGAATAAAAATCACGCTTTACATTTAAATTGCATGTTTTGAAAAGCAGCGTAAAAAATCACAGCTAAATGTGTGTTTAATATAAAATACTTATTAATTGTATTTGTATGACCATGCATTTTCGCTTTTCAAGTGACCTCCATAGCATAAATTGAAGGATGATTAATTGTCCATAAATTAAACAATTTTCGACATAAAATCGATAAGATCGTAAATCTGTACTTTGACAAATGTTGTCACATTAAAAGATGTTTCATACAAAATTTGAAATTATTACCACAAAATCTTTCCGAAATAATTATAAAATACCTTCAAAAGAGTTCGGATTTGTGACCTTAACCTTAATCTAGTAAACACATATCAGCTTGCTAGTAGAAGATAGCTCAGGAAAAAATATGAAAGTTAAATGTGGTTTATTTAACTTGTTGATATGTGTATAGTTTACATAATTTGTTTTTGCGCCAAAGTTGGCATCCTTGACCCACTTACAGTCATAAACCAGTTCCTTCAGCTGTCATTGACCCTATTGTTATGATGCGAGCCCTGAAAGTGCTTATGTAAAACAAAAAGCCGGTCATTAACGGAGCGTTTTTTTTCTGAATAATGCACATTTTCTACCGATAATGCCCGAGTTTTTGCATTTTAACACACCACAATAAGGACCGAAAACGTACATTTAATGCAATAATATTTATTATTATTATTATAATCATCATTATTATTATTATAATTATCATTATTATTATTATTATTATTATTATTATTATTATTATTATTATTATTATTATTATTATCATTAATATTTTATGTTATTTTAATCACTTTAGTATCATTATTATTATTATTATTATTATTATTATTATTATTATTATTATTATTATTATTATTATTATTATTATTATAATTATCTATCATCATGTGACTCTCTTCTTCAAAGCTGCACTCTCACAGAATGAACGTTTGGACAACCTTTTTCCTATTTATTTGTCTTGGAACTAACCATCTTATGCGAAAATGCATGGGAATAAGTGACGTATGATCTTCTGTCAGCAAACCTTTATCACTAGTTTACGCAAAATATCGCTCCAAAGACAAAAATTTATAAAAGGTGTCAAAACGTAATGTATCATTACATTTTAAACCAAAAATAACTTTGGAAAAATAAATTAATAACGTGTTTTAAGATAAACACATATATTCTTTAGAAAACAACACCATTAGAACACAGAGTATACATTTCCGCCATTCCCGGTTTCACAATTATTTGTCAGATTCATAATGACTTGGTATGAATGATGATGCTCACTATTGAACATTCCGGTATAATAGCAGGTGCTGGATACAAATCGGATATTATTAGCAGTAAAAAGGCAGTCTCTCCTCGACAATGATCCAATCAGAAGAGTTCCGTTTGTGAAGGCGTTCGATGATGGATTTGACAGGAGTTTTTCTGAGAAACTGGAAAGGACTCATATTTCACCTCAACTTGTCTACCATTATCAAAGCTTTGCTGGCTTTCATACTGAAGCAGTATAAATATATGTCAGGATCATCTCCAGTTTTTAAAGGGAAACATTTGGAGATTAGTAGGAAGACTAGGGCTATCTTTGGCTAGGAGCAACAACGCAATACGCTGCTTATTATAAGCGATATTGAGCGAACTTAAATAATATTGTTATGGAGTGATATTGTTAATACTAATGTAAAATCTATAATTTTACGAGAAGCTTGTTTCCGTATAAACTATAGCATTCGTTTCTGGAGATTTTTCAGGTAAATCGTTTTGACTATTTTTGAATTTAAAAACAATAATTTACCGCTTATACCTATTGAAAATACATATATAGGTTTATTTGGTGAAAATCAAATTTTAAATAAATGAGTTTATAAAGTACATTGAATTTACATCTGAGATACATATTCTTGGGTTGTCTGTGTAATTTGTACGTTGTGTGTATCCCGTTCAATACTTGTTAGATTAGGTCTTAGCTATGTGTTTTTCGTCATAAGTTCAGTTTAATCGTATTTTATAAAATATACACAAGTGATACTAATTTGAACAAACTATAGCTTTATAGAAATGGGTTGGGCCACACGTTATACCAACATTAGAAAAAGGCCTTCCCCGTTATGTGTCAGACTTTCGTTTGATTGAAAAGTTGTGACAAGATCAATTTGCACGTGCATACAGTAGTAACATATCATGGTAATAAAGCTTAAGTTTAGAAATAGTTTATTAAGTCAAAGTCAGTTAAGCCTTCCCCTTGTGTCTTGAAAGAGAATATGTTTTCAGTGCCTGTTAGGCCTAAGCAATGGGCTTTTAAAAAGGGTACTTGTTTAATGCCTCTTAAAACTAAGCAATATGCTTTCGAACAGGGTGTTTGTTCAATGCCTCTTAGGCCTACGCAATGTGTATTTGAACAGTGTTTGTTCAATGCCTGTAAGGCCTATGCAATGTGCCTTAAAAATGGGTGTTTGTTCAATGTCTCTTAGGAATAAGCAATATGCATTTTAACAGGGTGTTTGTTCAATGCCTGTTAGGCCTAAAAAATATGCCTTTAAACTGGGTGTTTGTTCAATGCCTCTTAGGCCTAAGCAATATGCCTTTAAACTGGGTGTGTGTTCAATGCCTCTTATGCCTACGCAATGTATCTTTTAACAGGCTGTTTGTTCAATGCCTCTTAGGCCTATGCAATGTGCCTTTGTACTGGGTGTTTGTCCAATGCCTCTTAGGCTTTAGCAATATGCCTTAAAAGTGGGTGTTTGTTCAATGCCTCTTTTGCCTAGGCAATATGCCTTTAAACTGGGTGTTTGTTCAATGCTTCCAAGGCCTACGCAATGTGCCTTTAAACTGGGTATTTGTTAAATGTCTCTTAGGAATAAGCAATATGCCTTTAAACTGGGTGTTTGTTCAATGCCCCAAACGCCTAAGCAATATGCCTTTAAACTGGCTGCTTGTTCAATGTCTCTTATGAATAAGCAATATGCATTTAAACAGGGTGTTTACTCAATGCCTGTTAGGCCTAAGCAATATGCCTTTACACTGGGTGTTTGTTCAATGCCTCTTAGGACTAAGCAAAATGGTTTTAAACAGGGCGTTTCTGCAATGTTTAAGGCCGTAGACTTCAAACAGGGGTATAATGGATTGCTATTCTCTGCTTGTCCCTGTATGTTTCTGTTGTACTATTTACAATGATATTGGAAATGCGATCATTTCTAAAGAGATCTTCAACAATTTTTATCTATAATTTCATCGGCGTTTAAACCTAAAAAGTACACGACGTTTCCAATACGTTTCCCCCTTTTCAGTGTATTAATTCGAAATCTAAGATATTTCATGCTGACTCACAAAACGTTTCCTGTTTTTTTATTTACAGTCTCTCAGTAAAATAACATAATGTGTCCTGATGGTTTGGTGCTGGTAGCTACTCTCATTGTTTTTCCATCATCGTTTGTGGTACGTTTGCAGAGGCTTCCCCGCATCAATGGGGCTACAGCGGGGACGACGACTACGACCCATTTAGCGTCCTCATATATGAAACAGACATGTGTGCGGAGCTGCGGACGTGTGGAAACGACCTCACATATCCGGACAAAATATGTCATTGTGACGAGGTATGTGTTTTAATGAACGATTGTTGCGATGGATTTATAACTGAGCAGACTCTCGAAAGTATCTCTTTTGAAGTAAACGAAAGTATCTCTTTTGAAGTAAATGCAGACCAGTTCTCATGCCAGACGGTCAAAAGGACTTGTACTGCACCCATTTTACGGCGTTTTGCTAGTTTCTAAGTGTTCTCCAAATTGGACGCACGAACAAAATCCCTTTGCGAAAGTGACTTTCATTTTGAGGAGGATCTAATAAAGATAACGCCTGTTTCAGGGTCTTATATGCAAATGATGTACAAAATATGTACTGTGCATACTGCAACTTTGAATACACCATTTTAATTTGGTCGCAGTAACATACTTGCTATGAAAATATGACCAATGTCCGTATGATACCGTTCAGTCCACCTTGTCGACTTGTGTTCTCTGCACTGATGTTCAACTCCACGAAAAGAACATGTAGAGTGGTGCCACCGATTTCGACCTGTGGAAATAACTCAGACGTGGAGCTCATTGTTTTTTTGTGAACAAGGGCATTATTACCTTGTTTATGATGAATTTGGTAACATTTATAGAAACGAACATTGTGCGAAGTGTAATGAAGTAGATATGAGCAAGCTTTATTGTGAAGACTAGGGATTTATCACTCCTATTGTACCAAAACTAACCGAGGGGTCCGGGGATCGTTTAGCAGGTCTCAAACTCCTAGTGAATCTTAATCTCGGTACATTTTACAAAGATGAAGAAAGAATCTATCCAAAGAAATGCAATTACGATGAAATATACGACATTGTGTACGACAAATGCCGGAAGGTGTTTTGCCCACCAATTACATTTCCACGAAAAGGTCGCTGCATTCTACAGGCTGTAATAGAAAAAACACATACAACAATATTCCGACAGACAGAACTGTACCTGGGTGAAACTAGATCCAGCTGAATATGTATTTACAAACGATTCAAACTTGTTTATTTTATCGGCACAGGAAACGTACAACGACTCTCAATTCCACACGAATGGCACAGATGTTTTTTATCTGCCATAGTGTAAACAATACCTGTTTTCAATGTGAATCGGTCCATGTCACATTTAACTTAAATGTGTCAGAGGAGTACTTGTCAACGATCGGACTTGTTATTTCAATCCTCTCTCTTCTTTTGACTGTGACAATTTATCTCACTTTTCCTCAGCTTCTAAATACTCCAGGAAAGATTCTTATGTCTGTGGTGGTATCTCTTTTGCTAGCGCAATTATTGTTCTTAATTTCTTCAGAAGTGTCTTCTAATCATTCAGTATGCAAAATACTTGCAATATGCGATCATTATTTCTTTTTGGCAGCCTTTTATTGGATGAACGTTATTGCGTTCGATTTGTGGAAAACCTTTTTAAGTAAGGTTAGCGCTCCAAGTTCAAGCGAAAGTGCGAGTAAAACGTTATTATTTTACAATATCTATGGCTTGCTTATTCCAATGTGTATTGTTTGTGTGGCTTTGATCTTAGAGTTTGGGGAATTTGAAGGTATAGATACAAGTACGAAACCATACTATGGGCGAAACATATGTTGAATTAGTTCGCGCAATAGTCTAATATTATTCTTTCTCGGACCTCTTGCCCTTTTTAAGCTCTTTGATATGACTTCTTTTATCTTTACCGTCGTGCACATTGCCCGGGCAAGAAAGCAACGAGCCGTTGCTAGGAGAAAAAAGAACACTTGCTCATTGCTGATCAACATCAAGCTCTCTCTAGTCATGGGTCTCACGTGGGTGTTTGCCTTTGTTGCAAATGTGGCCAACTTGCAGGTTATGTGGTACTTGTTTATAATATTCAACATATTCCAGGGCCTCTTTTTCGCAATTAGTTTCCTGTGCACGAGAAAAGTAGTCCGTCTGGTGCATGAAAAATATGCGGTATTTTCCAGCACAATTAAGTCCTCCGCAGACTCAGAGAAAACGTCTGCCTCTTAGTCCAACCTAAAGAATACTTGACCAGATCAGATATACACATGTCTAGGACTAAAATGTGTTAATCGATGTAACTTAAACATTCTTGATTATCGTCGGTGAACTTTTCCATCCGGTATACTTTTATTTAACATCATATATTTCTACAGAAATGAAAAAGAACAAAACAAAATTGCATGACATACTTATGCCACTTTTTTAAATTTGGACTTATATATTTTAAAACGATTGAGAAATAAGCTATTGCAACTTATATTAATCACCCTCGTTTACACGATGATGCGCGAGAGTGTGGTCTACTGTTGTAGGGGAAACCGGAATATCTGTCCGACTTGGTGACCACTAACCAAAATCGCATGAGCCCATACCTGGAATCGAATCCGGGTCGCCTAGGTGGGAAGCGAGTCCACTAACCACTGCGCTAACCGAACAAACATTATAGCGTTCTTGGCATTTTTTTTTTATATTGTTGTTGTTTTATGGGTTGAAGGTAAATTCGGCAGGCCAATATTTTATTTAGCGATATCAAAATGTTCATTTAATGATAAATAGTTTAATATTGTTAATATTTTAGATACTGTTTATATATTGTTTCATCATCCTGTCTTAGCTACTTCTTAATAACAGTATTCACATATTGTGCTGATAAATAGAGTTCAAGTACTGTCGGTGTAACGCATGTTACTTGGTAGCCGAGAATTTCATTGAATGATATTGTGGTGTACTTTAAATTATCAAAACTGTATTTAAGATACTATTTGGATATGCTTACATTTTGTCAACGTTAAAGCTACTTTGAAGTAACTACAAATTTCATTTAGTGATATTGTAGTGTACATGTTCTTATGAATACTGGTGTTGGTGTGCCTTTCATCATTGCTTTGATGTAATCGTGCTAATATTCTTCTGTGTCTTGTTTTAGCTACTTAAGAATGCACTCTTACTCAAATATAAGACATCACATTAATGTAAGTGTTTATTGTTCTGCGTCGATAATGCTGGTTTATCGTACTTATAACTGTTTAACGGATGCATTACACCGTGCTTTTCTTTCCGCACCATTTCTTTAAAAATAAAACAAAATGTCAAGGAAAATGAAACTGAATGTAATATATACCACATGAAATCAATCCATACGTCTACCTTTTGTTAGAAAAATATACATTTAAAAAACGTCTTTTGATTAATTGCATTTACCATATGATTAAAGTTGGTTTGATCAGGATAAGTAGTAAATATATTTTTATGGTGAGTGGCAGAGTATATTTTGAACACTTTTCTAATACATTATTCGAGATTGTATTTTGATAAACATACATAGTTTTTATATAAAGTATGTATGCACTGTGCTGTTTGCGGAGTTGTGTGCTGTTCTTCTGTGTTTCTTGTTTGTGATTTTATGTTTTATGTCTTTGGGGTTTACCCAATTCCACTAAACCGGGTTAATGTTTAAAATTTTGCTACTAAGCGTGTTTCTGTAGCTTTTTGCATAATTATTGAATTGATAATGTTGTTTTATATGTTTTTAAAGAAAATAAGTTGATACATATCCAGTATAGTACATTCCAACCCTTTATTGTTTTTCAAATTTCTTTTATCCGAAATGTATTTTTTTTCTTCATTTTTACATCTTTACTTAAATACACGCTATATATGTTTATAGACAATTTACTTTTGGTATGGATCTGGTGATTTTTTATGTTAAGAATTGTTTCAACTTGATGCAAATATAAAATAGTTTATTAAGTTTCGTTACAGCTATTTTTGCCAAGCTCGTGTTTGTACTGGATGTGCAGTATTCGGCTAAACGCAGGGTGATATTGGACGTGGTCAACTGTAGGATATGGTCTGCGGTATTTGCCCATGTGACCATGATCATATACAGTACCTGTGATGTTTTCCAATGTCTATGTTAACATTTTCTAGCGAAAAAAGCTTGATTCTATTATGTTGTTCTGTATTTGAGCAGCATGGTGATTTAATGGAGAACTGATGAAATTATTGTCATTAAGTTTCATTATTTTTTTTTATTTTTTTTTTCATCTTTCCTTGAGTAGATATATGCAGTACATGTGATGTTTTCCAATGTCTATGTTAAAATGTTCTAGCGAATACAAAAGCTTTATTCTATTAGTAAATTATTTATGTTGTTGTTGTTTTGTATTTGAGCAGAATGGTGAATATATTGAGTACTTACGAACTTAATGTCATTAATTGTCATTGTTATTTTTTTTGTTTTTTATCTTTGCTTGAGTAGATAATAAAAACGTATCAACAACTACATTTTTCTATATGAATAAGATGCATTATTACAACTGAACAGTAGCATTCCCATGGTATCAAGATGTAAAACACAGATATCGGTAAGGATGTCTGTTTCATGTTTGTTTATATGTGGTATTCATTTACTCCATTCAGACGCATGAAGTAGCAAGTTCCTTATGAATATGAAAACAACCAGAAAGTGCTGCGTTATCTGAACTTGGCAAAAACTAATATAGGTTATTGCTTACATAATGTTCACGTATAGTTTCTATTTGACTTCTAAGCCTGTTCCGTTTATTTAAGATAGGCCGCGACAATGTAAATAGTTTTTCTGCAATATTTAATTAAGATGAATTGTTTGTTAAAGCAGATTCTTTAAAAGGCATACTATTAAAACAAACAAAAATATATTATTTTGGCCAAATTAAAATTATGTGTCACCGTCAATTATTTGTGTTTTTGAAATACTTTATATGTTCATCATAAATAGCTTCAAGTTGGAAAGAATTATGGAAATACCTTATGATAGCTACTGGAACACCGTGCCAAGGGGAGCAAACAACATATTTAATTCCCAAACAAGTTAGAATATTAATACGTCCAAGTACTAATTTTCTTTTCAACACAACTCAGTAAGTACAATTTGTCAATAAGCATTGATATAGCATTTGGCGAGTACTTGAACATCCGCTTTCACACTCCTATATAATTATTAATAAGTTTCTTCATAAGGTGACCATTCTGGAGACCACTTAGCGTTCTTTTAGAACTAAGAGACTACATATCTCGAAATTCCTAGTGGTTTCTAATAGTTCATCTGCAATTGAGTGTCTGCATCATTTGAAACATCCTAGTGTTCATACGCGCTGTCTCAGAAATGAGTGAATAAATTTACTGAAAAATGCAGGAGCCAACTAAGCGTTACAATATGTTTTAGTCCCTAAATAACGTGAACATCCGGGTGTCCAGTACGAATTTCTAGAATAGATTGACTGCCTTTGGTGAGTATCCAGTTGTCCTCACATGTTTCAATGGAACTGATTTGCTACAATTAATAAAGTGAACATTCAGTTTCCCGTTAAGTTGTTTTAATTGAACTGAGCCATACACCTAGGATTTCCTTGATTGGTTGACGTGAATACACTTCCAATTCAGTTGTCAGGTTGAACATATGAAGACCAGTGTAATATAAATATAGGTATACAAATGAATGTTGAAATAGGTTCAACACCATCGACTTAGAACTAGATTTAATCTAGAGTTAGAAGGAAATTGCCAGTTAAGTTGAAGCTTTGCCATCTAAAGCTGGGTTCCTTGACATGTAACTGTTAACAAGTGAACGTGAAAAACAAGTCAAACAACCACGCCGACAAAATATAATGGTAATTGATAGGCGTACAGATAATTCCATCCAATTTAAAAAAAAACAACAACATTGTTTTGGTTTTGATCAACTTCCAATAAATATTTGCTGATTATTCAACATTTACGAATTCATAAATAATAATTACTTCATCAATGTTAATATGCTTGCTAGCAGAACTAACATACGGTAAACATTTCTCAGTCAAACAGGTCCATAACTTTGTTGGCCTTCCTTCACTTGTGCGTTTTGTTGTATGCCTTGTTTAAGCATAGCCGTTGTAGTTTGACATCATATGAAAAGCTATAAATATCTACACAGCCCGTGCGTGTTGCAGGGCTTTTGCATAGATGTTTCTGTAGCTGCTAGTTCACTATATACCGTGTAAATAAACTGTACATCAATGTACATCGACTGCTCAGATCAGGCATCTTTGTTTACATTTCTCCAGTTTGTGTTAAAGATAAAACACCGAGTTTAACAGACAGGCACATAGTCAAGGGAATTTACAATAAGCCACTCCCAATTTACTCGCTGCCGTGGCAGGGAATGTTGCCGGTTCAACTAAAACCGCGGTCAGGATCAAAAAGGTGGGTTTTAGTAGTGACATAATATCCAAAAGCATTTGAGTACCGTCACCTGAACAAAGACTTTTAATATTCAAAACCCTTTCTAGTCGAAAGTGCGGGGTTTCAAATGAATGATTATTTTGTTGTTGTTGTTTGTTTTTTTTGAACAACGTGCATGTCATTTGATATTGTTTCGCATACTATCCTGTCAATAAGCTTTTTAGCAACTTGCTGTCATTTCAAACGGAATAAAAGTCTTACAAACGTTTTCATAGTTCAATTGTATTACTAATTTTACGTGATAAACACCTTTAGGAAATGTTTAATAAAAAATTTGCAAAAATTGCAAACGATGCAATGCTTTGTACACAATGTTATCAATTCTATGTTTTGTTTTTACATTTGATTGCAAATGTACTTCCTGATAAGATGAAGAATGCACTCCGCTCTAATCGTGATGTCAATTAAAAATAAGTGCTATTCCTTTATGATTACTTATCGGTGAGGAGCTTATTTAAAAAAAAGACAATTTAAACACAGTGTACTCGTTACTCTCAATGCCTTTCTAGTATTTAATAAGTTTCAATATTTTTAAATTATAAAATATCAAACGACTTTTCTGCAGGATCTTTCTATATCAAAGCTGTGAAACATAAGGTGTTGAAGATTAAAATAAGAAGATTCAACACCGATAAAAAACCTCTTTCAGTATGAATTCCTACTGAAAACCGTAGATGGTTTTTAAGTTTTAACTTTTTTTTTGTTTTCATACAAAATATACAAATATACAGTACATGTCGATGTTGTTTTATCGTGTTCCTCCATAATAGTTGTTGTCAAAAGGTTGTTTATTATAGGGTTAATATATCTGAACAATGTTCCTCTTATCTAGAACCGTGTTTATAAACGTTGGCTTTACTTGTCAAATATTCACCATAACCATGAGTGTTCCATTACCTGAACCGAAGTTAATATTACTCACGACAAAACTCACTAGTCATGTGCAGGGTTTTAAATGGAGGCTTTTTTGGTTCATTAGTAATTTTGTACATATATTAAGTATTGTTCAAAGTTAAATATAAAATTAAGATTATATGCACTTGTCCAATAAGTTTTTACTACAATTATCATGATAATATATATATGATTACCGGCGTTTAATGAATTTGATATTGGACATGGAACTTGATACTTCCAATGAGCCGAATAATATGTTTGAATATGCTTAGGAGAAATCGCGGCATCTCCGACGCACAAGTATTTAAACAAATGTTGCCCTTTTGACGATTATTTTGTTAAAGAAATCCATCAATATGACTGTCATTTATGGCCGCTTGTTTTCTGATGGACTCTGAATCTAGTTTGCTAGTTTGAATCCTGCGTATCTAATCTCGGAATCCGTAATACTGCCCAAAATGTTCTGCAACCCGGCATTCAAAAAGTACGTGAGAGTGACACCCTTTTAAGTATTCACTTTATATTAAATTAATCTTATTTTTTGCTTATAAAATGTATTTTTTTCACAAATTACATCTCCGAAAATACAACCTAATAAAACTGTGTTATTTTCGGAGATGAAATTTGTGAAAACAATACATAGTCATCGACAGATCACCGTAAATGATGTATAACTGTTATTAAGAAACAGAGTCTTTATACAACAGGGTCTAAGTTGTACAACTTGGTTTGGCAACATCAAGCGGTTTAAAAGTAAAACTGAACGTAAAAAATGATTTAAGCAACTGCCTCAAACCTTTTCATAAATAAATGATGAATAATCATGGGAAAATAAATTTAAAACATTTATATTTTCATATTTAAAAATAGCTATTTGTGTAACGATACTGGCAGTATTCTGAATGCTCGACAAAAAATGTTAAGATTTCGATTTTTCTAAAAGCAAATCAGCAGCTTTTTCTAGATAATAGTTCATTGCATGACGATACATTTGACAATGACATTATACAATCAAGCATGCAAAGGGTTTTGTCCACGAGTTCTGCCAACAGCAGTTTAGGGTTTTTCCCGTAACAGCTATTTTCAGAAATTCAATCATCCCAACACTAAAGTGGTCAGGTAAATAACAACGGTCATTTTTAATGATTTTACTCTTTTTAAGGCTCATATTTCACTAATTCAAACATTTATTTTCAACTATTTGCACTTTATGTTCCTTCAAGCGTGTACCCTATTTTCCCCTGAGTAAATAAAAAAGCAATTTCAATAGCATTTTATTCGATTTCTTGAAGAGCATAAACAATATATTTCAACCTACTACGACTGCATCTTCACAATCACTCGATCTAAAAATACATAAATGACTGCTAACGTTATGAAATTCATCTAAAGACAAACATTGGTATAAACGTTATGACTGTACATGGACATTATACTCAATGCATCTGAAAAAGTCACACATTATCGTTCAAATTACACCTAAATATTTCATGTAGGATATTGTAAGAATGTAATGCCTGAATCAGACACACGTTATCTTGAATGCGTCCTTCAGGTTGACACATTCTAATGAAAATAAAGCCTGAAAGGACAACCATTATTATGGAAATGATGACTAAAAAAGAAACACAGCAGGTTGAGGATATACCTAATACAATAAAATGGATAGTGTGCAATGAAAGACCCAGATTCTTTTTACGTTATGAATGAAAATTAAACACATTATTGGGTATGTTATTCTTCAATACATCACGCATTAAGTTTACGGTATGCCTGAAGAATAAACTCTTTATGGCAATTATATTTACCGTCATCTATTTGACATACCTGGCTTCACAGAGGGGTAAAACGTTTCCACTACAAGCAACATCTGCCCACTGGTAGTCATAGCCATTGGAAAAGAATGCACAGTCTTCGGTGTTATGGTTGCCACCATCACCAGGATGAAAGTCTGAAGATGTAAAGTGTTATAATATTTTTTTGGCAAATTCAAGATATATCTATGCTTGAAAGTAGCAGATATTTCTGTTTGTACGGATTTATATTTTAAAAGTCCCAGAAATCACAAGAAAGCATGAAAAAAGATGCATTTAATCTAAAAATGCAAAGATTTTGTTAAAGATCGAACATAAGTAAATGGTTTTGTCTCAATTGCAAATTGATGAAAAATACATTGATCACAATGTTTAAATGAATAGCGATTAAAAGATATATTTGAACATACTGTCAAATCATATAGATAAAGCTAGCCAAATTAAATGACATACATCGACAATCCCAAATATAACGAATATCACATATAGTTAAGAGGCTTAATCAGGACCAAAGTGGGTTTGGAATCGGAATAAGTAACGCTAGTGACTTCAACAACAATGCCATTTAATGTGTATATAGGTCTCAAGTTGTATAACTAAATGTTATTACATAAGTATCCATACAATTATACAATGAAAAATCAAACATAATCCCTGTTAAGGGGCACATCGCAAGAGCCGACGAGACACTGAATTATAGACACAAACAAATTGACATCACAGACACAAATACAAACACAACAAACAAACCATTGCCTCATTAAATTGTTTACCGATACATGATGGGAGAACTGCCTTGAGACGGTCAGTTATATGAGTATATATAAGGTTTTGTTACAAACTTTGTACAATATTGAGGTTAAGTAATCAAATCATACACATTTTAATTTTTGAAAATTTATTAAGATAATGGCTGAAATTTAAGCTGAAAAATAGATTCAATTCAAAATTACGGTGTACAGTAAGTGACATATTAATAATGACAATGTTTTTAAATGTCCCAGCTGACATTATTTCAAAAGCGTAACAAATAATCTTTGTGTATATTTACACCAAATACTTTATTTTCGTACACCTGACTTGTGCACATTGGTGAAGGTTTGACAGTTAAAAAGTATTGAAATAGTGTTTTTTAAATGCCGTTTATGAAATGCATTATATTTCAGGAAATACATTTTACATTATACTGAATTCAGTTATATTAATCAAACTCAAAATTGTTAACACTATTCTACGGAAAGAGATCTCTAATCTGTTTAAATCTTTTTTGGCAAAATAACAAACACATATACTACCTTAAATAAACATTTAATTTCATCTTTGGTAATGCTTATTGATTAAAGATGGATATGGGAACACTATACCATTTAACCATGAAATGCAGTTCATGTCCTTTTTGTTTATTTTTATTATTATTTTTTTTTTTTGGGGGGGGGGAGGGGCGGGGTGATACTTATGATCAAGTGTCCGTTGACAAATTAAATCGACCTTAAAGTACAATCATAGATTCAAACATATCTCTGTCTTTAAGACAGTCTTTGCAGTTACAGTCACCATACTACAGGGGCCAAAAACATGGTAGTATTCTATATTTGCATGATAGCATTCGCACATTAATAAAATACGTATCGATAATATTTAATAACATTTGGTTCTGATAAACGAAATTATTTTATATGTTTTGTTTATTTCCCTCATATGGAAAAAAACACGTTATGTTTATCAAAAATAGTATATTCAAATTTAATATGTGTATATTTGGTATGTGTTCATGGTTTGCACTAGCTATTAACAGGAGCCTTAAATATATGCAAATACAAATTGATGTTTTTGTTTCACATACAATACTAGACACCCGTCTTTGATCCCGAAAATACTTCTGCCTGCATTGATCATTATATGCAATTCGACCCGTCACTCCTCCATTTAATACTAGCTGACCGGAGGATCTGAACCGTATTTAATCTAACTAGACTGCATGTGTCATTACCCGTTTTTAACTATTTATACATGAACATTAATAACCTTTTCGGTCACATATAAGAGTGTATTGAAAAATGAATAAAAATCAGATACATCTGGCTGAACTGTTGAACTACATAAAATAAAACTTGGGTAGTTTTTGCTTGATCTACTTTTTATATTCATCTTCGTTGCTATTTCCTGCATTATGTTTGTTAATAATAAGTTCATATAAGACATGGGTTGGATACCTAAACGCAACATAAACTCATTGTCACTTTCCACTGCAGATAAAAGATACGCGATTTGGTACTTACCTTTAAATTCAGCAAGAGTGTTTGTATCAAACCAATGCCAAACACCTTCCGATCCTTCGTCTGTAATGCCTAGCCACCTTGGCTGGTCTATAAACGGTAAATGTTACATTTTTATGTTCACACTTCAACATGTGATATAAAGCGAACCCGAAGATATATAGCCACGGAAATTCAATCAAATCAAAACGAAACCGTTAAAATAAAGATTAATATACACCGTCCAGTTGCCGTATATATTTGACGTAGATAACTTGACTAGATAAGGCAGATCATTTTTATTCAGATGCTATTTTAACGTAAGTTCAATTTCCGCTGGAGAATCACCATAATATATTGTATTGTCAAAGCATAACCAAGACCTAGATGTTGTTAATCCTTATTTATTTTACAATTTGCATTTCTAACATTAAAACTTTCTATACATATATGGGATACATTTCTGCCAATGTTTTGCATTGCGATTGTTATAAAACTTCACTACATAAAATTTGTTTTAAATTATTCTTTATTCGTGATCATTAATCAATAATGTTATTAAGGGATAAAATTTAGTGAATCAATATATGATATACCGTACATAGTCAGTACGAGCATTATGTTGTATTCCATATATGTCGAACCTGGTTCCTACAAATAATAAACTGTCCTACATACCATACCTGGCTCATTCATATTCCTACATATATGCATTTTGCGATACCTACAAAGAATATGGTGACCTACAAATATATCCTTCCTGTTTAATATAACATATATTTTATCTTCTGAACCTGCTCCAAAAAACAATGTGGTGTCCTAAATATATTCATTCACTTACCTGGTTCCTATATACGATAAAGTGTCCGACATATTTTGCGAACCTGATCTATATAAACAATATGATGTGCTACATATATGCCTTATCTGGCTCATACAACCAAACTGGTATCTTACATACGTATATACCGTACCTTGTTCGTACAAAAAATACAAGTTTTCAAGTTTTATTGGCAATAAACAAATTACTTCCTATGTACTTTTGTTTGTCAAAGGGACGCTAAAGCATTTAAACCAAATCTGGTTCAAACACACGGAAGTACAATATAGCTCAATAATGGTCAGCTAATTAATTAGAACCTTACCTTTCCTGTCTCTCATTTGGTCCTTTAGGAAAGCATTCTCTTCAACAGTATTTACATGAACCAAATGACCGTTGTGCTGGCGACAGTATTGCTTTAAAGTAAAAGTTCAAAGTGAAGATTAAGAGAGAAACATATAACATGTATACGAAAACAACAAAGTGAAAGTGTTGAAGTAAATGTTACACTTACATGAACAAAAAGAAAAAGCATCGATATTAAATATTGCAAATAGATAAATATAAAGTGTTCAGACATATAAAGTGTACATGGAAATTAAATCATATAAATAATCCGCAACTTATCTATTGTGTTGTCACCGCAGTGAATCCGTCAACATTAATCAACTGTGAGGTTTTAAAGATTATCTCTTTACAAACAGACTCCATTTTTCCGTTAGTACCTCAGCAGATGTGAATGTATGTAAGCCATGTCCGAACAAGTAACATGAGCCTCTATAGCCAATCCACCCGTCGTCACAAGTGTTCTTTGCTGAAAAAAATAGTTAATTAAGTTTGTAATTATCTACCTATAGTTAAACCTCAACTTCCATTCCTTTAATAAACAACCTTTCGACGATAGCGAATATTTTCCTATGATCGCAAAATCTTTTGATCTGTTCGGTACACGTTTTTTCGCATATTAATATAAATAGCGTTGTTTAAACTGTGTCAGCAGGCTACAAACAGATAAAGTATTCAACATGTGAATATGTCTTATGATTTCTTAAAAGTTTTGTTGTCTTTTTTGTTTTAGTTCAACGTTTAAAGGAATTACATTAATGGCCAAGTTTTGTCCGTAGCTATAAAATTGTAAAGTAGTCAAATCGTATCTGTGTTAATATAAGTAATGATGTGACTTTCAGGGATAAGAATGCAGTCACGCTGGTTAAAGTAATTGTGGAAGGACTCCTCACACTTTTACCAGTTCAACAGTTTGTATACCCCGATAATGACATGAAAAACGCAATTCATACTTTAAATAACCTTCCTTGAATTTAACATTTGTTTATTTATCAATAACAGTAACAGGCCATTAAACGCATAAATGAAGTTGTACATCCGTATAGAATATACTTATTCAAAATACGTATTGTTTTATATGGCGCGTATAGAAATAAGATTCAACTTACCACTAATAAAAACCAGACAAAGGAAAACAACAATTAACCGTCTCATTTTAAGATCTTCGTTTAAATGAGGTTAACCTTCTGCTAAATTTGGAAAAGTTTATCTGCATGACATTTGACTACTTTAATACGAGATAAGAACAATTTTGAACGTGTTAACAACTATGACTTCAATTCCTTTGAGATATGTTAGCAGTTGAGACATTTAGTCATTTATTTCAGAATTAGCTCAGTGTTTTAATAGTCAGTTGTCTTTATAGTTATACAAAAGCAAATGCATAACATGAACGAATTATTGAGCCACTGCGAACCTTTACAACTCTGGGTTCATGTGAAAAATCTGTAAAATGCCATCGAAATTCTAGTCTCGAGTTGACATTTCTGTCCGCTCGAATAATGAATTCTAGTAAAAAAATAAGACCACTTCACGCACTTCAGCCACTTGTTTTGCATAACATTATAATATAAAAACGACGTGTTTTTTTTTCAACCTGTATGTGCAAATACACATAAACGTTATATCATTGAATTGTTGGTTTCGATTGTGCTTATGTCGTATCAGCAAGATGACACTTATTCAATTATATAATCAAATTGACCTTCTTATTCTTATTCTATTTCAGAAAAGAATATAAAAAAAATAGTGTTGTTAATTGATATGTTTGTTTGTAACTTTCAAATTTGAGGTATTCCAGTTTGCAAGGTAATTCCTGATAGTATGGCGAGTAATTGTTACAAGTTTTATTTTTTTTATTTTGAAACTGTCTTTTTTTCTGTTAATTAACATTTTTGTGTAGGCAAATTAAAGGATAAATTGAAATTTATACAGCAAGGAACAATAATGTTTATAAAACACTTACCTCAGTTACAATTTAAAAATGTTTTTAATGACAATACATGAACCTGCTTTGAACGTGTATTTTCTAGCGTGAATTTCTTAAAAAAACAAAATGTAAAAAATATATTTTCAAATGTCATTTGCTTGTTTGTCCATATACACACTGGTATCGTAGATCTAACAAAATATCATTTTAACCAACAGTATGACAATAGTACTATTCTTGATATATGGCGGCACTTACCAAGCTTTGAATTACCCAGAACAGGAGAGTTTTGTACTGAAGCACCTGTAAATATCCCTCTCTTGCCTTACGTGTAAATGTACAATGGAAACTACGAGAACACGCCCAGACGCCAGACAAATAAGCATAATCATATGATGATCAAATTCAGGAATGAATTCCGGGATTGATGTCATTATCGGGGTATGAACGCAATTTGGCTGGTCACAGTGCGTTGAGTCCGAAGGACTCCACGCGTACATTGACAAGCCAAATTGCGTTTAAATACCCGATAATGACATCAACTCAGCAATTCATTACTTATATTGACACCAATAGTGCATTATTCATTCAAGAATTGTTAACTTTATTTCGTTTAAGAAAACCTTTCAGTAATCCTTTCTTACCCATTATGGAAATAGAACGTCCCGACTGTAACCGAAAACGTTCAAATGACGTCACGATAACGTGGGAAAAGATCTACCACTTGAAATCACTTTTACCTGTGAAATTGTAAGACTTATGACAACAATACATTTAACGTATCCTTATTTAACACTTTCTTAATTGTTTATTTATATTTTACGGCACCTGCAGACACAATATAAACAATAACAATATCAAAAAATGTTCGTGTATAGTGTTATGCAATGAATTGCAATCCGATCATATCCGAAGATGTTGCGTTCATAAATTGATAAACGCAATTGCCGAAAGGCAGTTAACTTAGGGAATAAAAGAGGTGTAAATATTGATTGATGACCAAATACATAAATGACACACAACATGAGACACAAAACGTTATTTGGAATCAACAATAGATAAACATATTAAATTTGTGTAATGTTATCAATGAATGTTGGGCTAATGCCTTGGATCAGTCAGTGACAACACAGGTTCACATGGTGTCACCTCCTTCGATTAATCAGTGACAAGACAGGATCACATGGTGTCACCTCCATCGATTAATCAGTGCCAACATACGTTTTTTGACGATAAGCACCTTGGATCAGTCAGTGACAACACAGGTTTACATGGTGTCACCTCCATCGATTAATCAATGCAAACTTACGTTTTTTTACGATAAGCACCTTGAATCAGTCAGTGACAACACAGGTTCACATGGTGTCACCTCCTTCGATTAATCAGTGACAAGACAGGATCACATGGTGTCACCTCCATCGATTAATCAGTGCCAACATACGTTTTTTGACGATAAGCACCTTGGATCAGTCAGTGACAACACAGGTTTACATGGTGTCACTTCCATCGATTAATCAGTGCCAACATACGTTTTTTTACGATAAACACCTTGGATCAGTCAGTGACAACACAGGTTCACATGGTGTCACCTCCTTCGATTAATCAGTGACAAGACAGGATCACATGGTGTCACCTCCATCGATTAATCAGTGGCAACATATGTTCTTTTACGATAAACACTTTGGAACAGTCAGTGACAAGACAGATTCACATGGTGTCACCTCCATCGATTAATCAGTTCCAACATACGTTATTTTACGATAAGCACCTTGGATCAGTCAGTGACAACACAGGTTCACATGGTGTCACCTCCATCGATTAATCAGTGCCAACATACGTTATTTTACGATAAGCACCTTGGATCAATCAGTGACAACACAGGTTCACATGGTGTCACCTCCATCGATTAATCAGTTCCAACATACGTTTTTTTTACGATAAGCACCTTGGATCAGTCAGTGACAACACAGGTTCACATGGTGTAACCTCATTCCATTAATCAGTGGCAACATATGTTCGTTTACGATAAGCACCTTGGAACTAATTTGTCTAAACGTGATCGCTGAAGCAATATGAAGTGCTTAAACTATCAAAACACGATGTTGATATAGGTTTATATCCACAATATCAACCGAAATATACTGGAGCCTTGTTACGTCGATTTTATTTGATGTCTGCATCCGGTCGTTGAGCATTTTTATATTTGTACATTTTTGTTTTTATTAAATGATGTTCAGTGATAAAAAAATGTACTGATATTGTTTTGAAATATATTATCAATGATAACTGTTGTATATTGCTGTTTGCTTTATCCACTGCTATTGCTTTTAACACTGTTTCATAAAAATAAAGGTCCTGATCAATTCAGGTATGAAATTATAAGTCATTTCATTAGAAAAAAAACAAAAAAACTATTTACAAACCCTCGTTTTAATCAACATCTAGAAGTCCCGTTAATTAAAGTGCTTATTGATTAACCACGAATGCCATGTACACTATATATCACAGTACGTCATGAATGCTTATGGCTTTGCTTATTGTTCGTAAGCAATTGTAAATGTAATACCATCCTAGCGCGTGTAAATAATTGATAATTTCTTTGTCAATTGATCATTAAAACAGTTTAAAAATCCTTTTCACACAATAACTTCGTGGGTATCAGTTGAACAAGCTTCATTTTAGTCACATGTTCTTGTTCGGCGTTTGATCTAATACCTGCTCTTGTGCATAACACATAAGGTCAAACTATTTGAATGCAATATTATTATATTGTGGTTACAAGTGATATCGAGATGATATTTCAATATTGTTGTTGACAATGATTCTTTGTTTTGTTATAAGATTAACAACTGCCTTAATAAGTTTATAATGGAATAACTTTAAGATGGTATTTCATGCACACGGGACTAACACATTAACAAGAGTTGGAATTGAAAGAGTTCCCTGGAGTTTCAAAGGGAATTCATAGACATCGTTTGTTTTAAATGAACATTGGATATTAAGTATTTCACTGAAAATGAATACGCATTTATTTATTTATTTCATTCTTTACACAAAACTTCCACTCCTTTGTTGTTTAAGTGAAGGACGATTTATGGAATTAAACCAAGCTGGTTATGGCAGCATTGACATTTCGAATCAGAAGGTTTGGATAGAAGACGTTAGTTTTGACGGATGCGTCGATGAATGTAAGATTCGCGCCTCTTGCACGGCTGTAAATTATTACAGAATGTTCCACCTCTGCGAACTGGACACAGAGCTTAGTCCTAAAGTTGCTTCGACCAAAAGGAGCGGTCTACTATACTGGATAAAAACCAACCAACAGGTATAAGGCTTGATTATTTCCAAACAAATTGTATAAACGTTGCATGGAAATATCTGAGATAGTAGGTAATTTTCAAGAAAGAAAAGACCCTTATCGTTTAAAGTAGTGATCAGTCATGATAAGGCTAAAATGCCTCATACACATTTGTATAAATAATAGTTTTCTCGAAGTACATTTATGATGTCTATGTCAAGGCATTAAGCAAAGCAATTTTGTCCGATGTAGTTATGGTATAACTGCGTTTGGCCGTGAGGTTTATGGGGCTAACCGGATACAAGGTGCGTAAAGGACGTCCATGCAATATCATAATGTTTATTTAAATGAATATTTTTACCAAAGCTTTTGCCTTCTTACCAATGATATCATTTATTTGAATTGAAATACATATTATAAACAAATTCCTTACCGTTATAAGTAACACTTCGAACATTTTAATATTCATGGTTTTCGTTTACAAAGAAAACATATCACCAGAAGAAAGCGCATTGATTATAGTTTCAGGAATTTATTAATCAGAAAGCGCTTGAACATTGACATTGACGGGAAAAGTTTAGTAACCACTAAAAACTGAATGATTCTCACCTCAAATTAACAATAGTCAGTAAAGGTAAGTGATTGACAAATGCTAATTACTCGTCTAGTGGCGTATGGTATCTTGCCTTGCGCCACTAAACAGGATTTTATAGTTTAGTGTTTGATTTTTAGACTGCTTCCTGTAGCTGTCATTGTATTATTGAGTTAACTGATCAATCCTATGTATATATTTACTTGTATATTGTTAAACTACAAAAGAGTTTAAAATATGACACAATTTTTAATGAAAGTATAGTGCTCTTCTGTAATATTAGTAAAATGAATTTCACAATTATATAGGATACATTCGACAAACGTTATATATAATATATAATGCTGTCAAAATACACAATTAAGATTATACAAATATAATACGCACCATGCATGCCGTGAAGTCATTATTTGTGGCGCAGAACATATAAATACACTCCATTAACAGTAACAAGTGTTTTGCCAATTCATGTCGGACTTGGCCCTGTCCAGTGTCATCGATCAACCACCTGACATTTTTTTTAACAAAATTACAATTTGTTAACAACATAAGCGTTGTAAACTAACATACCCGTATTACGAATACAAGTAAATAAGTAGTGTCAGTCTTAAGGAAAAAGTGAACATGTAACCATTAAACTGATGTTATTAGCGTGCTTATGTGATGGGAAATTGGAAGAAAAGAACGTGGGATACATAAATTATGTGCACTTAATGCAAGGCGCTATTATTTATTTCATATGTTTTATTGCTTAAAAATGAACCCATTACTAATTTCTAAAGTAGTCTGCAGAGCCATGAGGTGTCAGGTTATAATAAAAAAATGCATATTTGTATAACAAGGTGCACAACTCAACATTTATTATGAGTTAAAAGCCTTTCAAATGCATGTACGTTTTATATCTGACAACAAGTTTGCAAGGTTCATATTTACATATTGAACGATTGACAAGGTAAAGTGGTTGAATGTTTTAAGACAAAGTTTTGTTTGCTGTTTCTTTTGTCTAAATCGGAGTATAAGACAAAAGATCTAATCTAACAAGTTAGATCTTGCTATGTGTTTCGCATATTGTTCTTTCATCATGTGTTCAAAGTCTGATTTGACTAGATTGAATGTGTTTTGATTGATTACCCTGGTTAAAGTATTTGCATACCAACGACTATGTAGTAGGTTTTAAGGTTAAATGGCGAAAAACAGACGTCTGGTTCAAAAATGACAGCAAAACCTATAAAAGTATCGACTCTCCTAATAAGCGCGTTATTAATCCATAGGACAGGTAGTTTTTCTTTGTTAACGCGAAAACATTACAACACGAATAGAAAAAGGAATATGCGCCTCAAAACAAACACGAAAATGAAGCATTTTCCCGATTTTATTGCCATCTATATGTTTATTTAAATGGTTTCGTTTGTCTTAACACATTTGAAATTCTTCCCGATCACCCAAGAAATAATGCATATTTTCAACACAATATGGCAAAATCAGCCACCATGATTACTTGATTTTACAGGTCCAAACTGACAAAAATTAGATATCCAACATATAGTTAGGTCTTTTTGATTTAATCTAGTCTTGGTTTCACGGTAGTTAAATTCACAAACAAGCATGATCATTATGAAATATTAGTTATGATTTCAATTGATAAAACAGTTTTCTAAAGCATGTATTTATAGGGTTACTAGAATTATATACCAACATCAGACTTTTGAACTCGTCCCTGCATGAAGTTGTCATCTGTCCTATGAAGCTTTTACAGCAATTTCCATTAGATTGATGTTAAACAAATATATCATTGTTACACACTCTCCATGATAATTGTGTTCGCATACTCGATGTGATGCGCATGTATGATACATTCTATTTTGAAGTGTTCTCTTCGTTATTTTGTGTTTATATACCATTTTCTGCAACTTGAACCGTTTAAAAACATTTCATGGGAATAAATGACTAATTATCCGACTTAAGCAATCATGGAGTCTTTGTAAAGAAATACACATCACTAAAAAACATATTTGTTTTATTTAAGTTAATATAACAATGTTTAAAATATAATAGTGCCAGTCTTCTCCCTTGGTTGTCATTCCCGTCTGCTAAAACAAAAAACAAAAAACATGTATCTACTGTTAACAATCAACTTGTTATATTACGTTTGAAATCACGTAATTAAAGGATATGAGTAAAAACATAAACATGTAGATGAAATTGTTTTAATTTTATTTGATTCAGCCACAACATGTAATGTTTACGCGGTGATAATATATCTTGCTGTAACAAACAATAATCGTCTCGGTGCATTCAATTTAATTAAGTGAATGAAGCTAATTTATTTTGAAAGGGAAATTATAGGAAATCAACAAAAGACTTTCAAAATCAAAAACATTACATTTTTATCTGGTAGGACCATGTGGAGTGCGGCACGAAATCGTGTAAGCCTGGAGATGTGTGCAATATTCAGAACAACGCATGTGAAGTTAAAGGTAAAAAACAAGTCAACAACGACATAATGGTACATTCCAAGCAAAGGAAGTTAAAGTTTCATGAGGAAGTGATAGGCGTTCGTAATTACTTAATCAAAACATTAAATTGCTCCTAAGGTACACTGACCATATTATTATACTTGCCTGATAAGATTGATACAAAATTGATTTGCTATTAATGTAAGAGTTCGAGTTAACAAAAAATATACTTGCCCTCGATAAGATACAGTTAAAATATTGAATACAAATAATATCAATCAAGTGAATACAAAAGTGTCTAATTTTAACTTCAAACAAAATTGTATAGCTTTAATATGCTTAACATTTCAATTAAGTTTACATTGGTCAATATATACAAAGTTAAACAAGTACCAAAGATGATTTAGAAATACTGTGTTCCTGAAAAACAATGAACCCTGTTTTGTCAACCAATGTTTATACTTTCTATTTCAGAATGTTCCCCTTTATCAGTCTTGAAAAGCAACGTCATCTTTGGAAACGTAAACGCAATCGGATCCAACATTAAGGTAGGATGTCAGAAAGGTTTCGTTCCACATGGACCGACAGCCATCACATTGACGTGTGAATTAGACGGAACCTGGAGACCCGAACCTTTAACTTGCATGCCAGGTATTTGATCATGCAATGTTTTACAAATCCAGACTGAATTTTATGCATTTTTGGACATCTCTAGCTTATTATTGTTTTGCAGTTTTGCGTAATCTATAAAATTTCATGTTTTTACTCACGAACATCGGTATGTCATACTGTCAAGAACTTGTTCATTTCACAATTATATCAATCCGTCATTAAAACGTATGGCTGTGGTTCTACCTGAAGCGATCATTCAAATGATTCCTTTTCCGCAAATGACTTTTAAGGGTTTCTTTTTGAATGCATAATTAATGCGCTTGTCCATGCAGTATTCAGTATATTATCAAACGTTTGCAATAGCTATTATGCTACTCTTAGAATATAAGCGTTTGTGACAATCTAACAAATTAAGTAAATTACAATTGCTTTCGAATTCTACCGCAATATGATAGTTCTTTGTTATACAAAATAAATTTCTCATTCCTGCTATGAGAAGGATCGCAATACTCATTTACGAAAAACTGTGTAGTAATGATGTAGATATAGAAAATGGATCAATGCTCATTTTAACAATCTTTGTAACCATAAACTATTTTATTCAATCTAAGTATTTCATATCACTGCTTCGAAAAAAGTAAAAAGGCAGCACATTTTGTTTACTGTGCCAGACATGTTATATCAACAACAAGCTTGTGCAATTTGACATTTAATTAATTTTAAAATAGGTATGCCCACACTTTCTAGACAACTGCTTAATGATAGGGCTGGTACCACAGTATGCCTAATCTTTAACCTAGTGGTAATTAAAACAGTTATTAAGGACGTAGTTAAGATCCGACACAAACTGCGTTGCTTACATTGTATACTGCACTGCATACGTGGGTTTGTGCAATCAAAAAGTGGCAAATGTCGTTTGTGTATGTTTTACATGCAGGGGTAGCATCGTACAATTAAGGAGTCCATATAAGCATGCATACGTACATGTGATTGCCTCTGGCTTTTTTGAAGTTAAGCCTGTGGGTTATATATCACTGTGAATGTTTATGTAGCTTTTTTACAAAAATAATAATCCATCCACGTTATTTTATTCATCTAGTAAAAGTCATCGTTGTACCATTTATTCCTATGACAATGACCAAAAACCTAAGAACGATCGTCTTCCTCCTCCGACCACAGTTTGTACACCTATTTGCTAAATCCAATAATGTGTTGAGTAACGGACTTTCCTGATGTACTCTCTGAATACCATAGATAAGAGTCATTCATTAAGCTGAAATGGCCTTTTATATCATTGACTGATCTAAACCTTTTCCGCGAATGCTACATCGAAATAAGATATTCCCCAGATGTGTTTTTGTTTCGCAAATTGAAATTCATAGTTATGATATAACGTAATTTTTAATTACTATTTAAATATTTTTTTTATATTTTTTTTTTCATTTCGTACAGTACTGCTTCTCCCAAATTTGAAAACATATTTTTTTAACCTAAATACCTATAATTTATCAAAAATGTGCAAGAACGTGTATCGATGTTTTATGACAAATTTTGTCTTTTGCATAGATCATAACAGTACTTCAAATGACAAATATATATTGAAAAAATAACATTGAAGGTTTGATATGAACAAGATAGACGAGGTCTAAATTCGGACGTTAATTTTTGTTTCGATTATAGTAAAACTCGGATCTTGTGTGCACTTTCGCCTTCTCTGCAAAACATAGCCACGTACTTCAATTAGAAACACACATGTTTATTGATTAGTTGCTAATTATCAAAGTCTTATAATAGGTTCTTGTAGCCTTATGATGCGGTTTATCATAGGAAGGTTCAATCAGTGCGTTTAGAATGTGTAGACTTATGATAATCAATTGTAAAGCCTTAGTAAAACGCGCAGCATTACGTCACATGAATTTAATAATCGGTACAAATATCAAATATCAACTATTAATTTAAAATGTGCAAATTTTCTACACCCGAGAGATCTAGTACAATATCCCCATATTATTGTAGAAGTTCTATTAAGCGTTTATGCATAGTTAATGTAAATTATCTTATGCCGTTTTATGTATTAAACTACTTTAAATGCTCTTCTTGTATGACTGTCCCTTAAAAACATAAATATACCATTTGTGGAAAGTGTGTTGATGTATTAGTTAATGCAATAATTTATATTATACTACTGTTCATGTCATTTTTGTATGACCTAAACTTCAATGTACTCATATACTACTTGTAGAAAGTCTGAATCTGTATTCGAACAAAGGAGAAGGGCAATTAAAAAAACTACACAAAAACATAACATAATATAATTTAAACAATCAATTTGGGCTTCTTGATTATATAATTTTATATATATATTTTAGAAGTAAAACATATTTTAATATTAAAAACATAGACCTCTTTCTCCATTCAGTAACATTGAAAATGGGCATCAGCGGACATTACACGTTAACGATCGCCGAGGCGGCTGGGAGATGCACTGACTATGGCCTAACGATTGCCTCCCCTGCCCAACTACTAGAGGCATGGAAACAAGGAATGGAGAGGTGCAGCTGTGGGTGGCTTTCAGACGGATCAAGTGGTCTCATTTTACAATCTGAGTCTTCTTCGTGCACGAGTTTTCCATACAATGCTGGAATAATGACTGCTCCCTGTGCCTTTCGACTTAAGCAGAATGTATGGTGTAGTTTTTGAATATGTAACTTTGATTTTGTATTTCGTAGTTTGAATTTAAGATAAAATTAAAAGCAAATTATCGCCATATAACATTGCAATGTGTCTACATAAGTCACAATAATATGGCATGTGATCACTATATCGATCTCATTTACCCGATCAACTGCGTCCAATTTGACAAACATATGATTTAGGAAACGACGTTGTATTGTTTAATCGAACTTAGTTTCCTTCTTAAAATCGTATAATGTACAGTCCAGAAATTTTGAAAAATCATTTTGGGTTTAGGATCTATTTATTTGAGTATGCAAACAGTGTAAACATCAAACAAAAAGTTGTTTTTTTAATAAATAATAAAACTCAAAGAGGAATTTTAAGTTTTGGCTGGCTGGGCAATTGTCTGAGTAAATTATCATCTGTTAAAGTGGTGATAGTCAAGACTTATTTAACATACCCATGTAGGATTTGACTTTGCGTTGTAAACCATGTCGAAGAGAACTATATAATAACTATAGTGTGCAATTTATATTGGTTAAACTATCTAGTCTTGGATTTTCTTAATATGATACATGGGTGCAACATTAAATACATGTGGCAACAACAAGTTTTTTTTTTATTTTCCCATTATGTTACAAGTAGTTGAAAACTGCAAATCCGACGCTCCGACAACCGGAGCCTCTTCCCCGTCACATCTGACGGTCGGATGATTACATTTAATTACCACCAGTCGGATGAATAGAAAAGTGACATTTAGACTTTAAACAAAACCCAATATTTATGATTAATCCCTATGTGCCCTCAATAAATTGCAAATACAAATGTAATTCAAATGCCAGTTATAAATGTTGGAAATCATCTGTATAAATTGAAAATTAAATCAACACGGCAAGTAGTAATTGCAATATGTCGTAAGAAATGATGCCAATCTTATACTTAATCAGCTGCATTATTAAGGTAATCTACTATCAAATATTACGGTTCACCAATACTTACTAAGACAGCTCAGGCTACGGACCTACGTTACCGTTTAAACCTGTGTTAAATCGCCAAAATAGCAATGATAAAATATATGACCGTTACAAAACCGTAATGATCTTCATTTTAATCCATATTTAATAACTGTTCTACTCTCATTTTATACTGGCGGTGATGAGGATCTTTACCTAAGAACAATTATGAAGTCACCCGTGTCTTGCATTGCGCGTACTTCCGAGGGCAGCCATTAGCTCACTCGTGTCGTGTATCATGGTTGATCATTAGGACAATTACTTCGTGCCTTGTCTCTCGAAAATTCACTCGGGCAATTTGTAGCCCACTCGTGTCCCGTATCACGGGTTCTCCCTTTGGCAATTCGAACCTTGTCTCTCGGATATTTTCTCGGGCAATTACTAGCTGACTCGTGTCCTTATTAACAGGTATTCACTTGGGCAATACTGTCTTGTCTTATCCATCGGAAGATTACTCGGACAATAATAACTAACCCCGTGTCCAGTCTAACGGCGATTTTTTCAGCACAAACTATCTTGATCAATCCAATGCCCTGGTCATTACACTATTTAACTATATTCATTTTCCATTTCACAATAAGGTCATCGCGGAGCAATCAGCAACGTCGACGTTTGTTAAAGCCAAAAAAGGCATAACTCAAAAATTATTAAGCATGCTTAATTGTTGGTAAAAGTGTGCATATTTTTTGTGACAACATGTATAAAACCTTCACTCAAATGAATGTTATATGTAATTGATAAAATATTTTGGTTGACAGTACAACTATCAGTTCGATTTTTGTACGCATAGATATTATCTACCTTATATTTAATGGCACTTCATTTTGTTTTTATTTCCACTTAGATTATAATGTTATTAATTAGGTGATTTCATATTGGCCTAGTTATTTGTCCGAGGTTAGCAGTATTTGCCTGAGCCCTTTCGGGCTCAGGCAAATACAGCTGACCGAGGACAAATTATTGGGCCAATATGAAATCACCTAATTAATAAGTATTTTATTTATTAACTATTACCATTTCGGTTAAAACATTCTTATAACTAACCTTTAGTTGACAGTGAAGCCGTATTTATCCCTTATTCATTCATTGTGTCTGCTTTTCTAGACTTGACTTTGCTGGTTTTGACATGCACATATTTATGAAAAAAGCACTGTACATTGTAAGGAGGCATGTCTTTTCGTCTTAAATTCGTAAATCATTTGCCAAAACGTCAAATGTTTAACCTTTTTCGTCCATTTTGTCGGTGTACAAAATCGTAATAGTCGTAAAATCCACAAAAAGGTTAAATACAACTGTAATATCAAACCGTATAAGGTGGTTCAATCATTCAATAGGTTCAAGTATTCCTAATAGGTTTATACAAAGCACACATTTTTCAAAACAGTCGGAAAACGAAAAACAAAATGGCTACCTTTAAAAATAATTTCCGGCATATTTCTCATATTAGGCTAGTTTCAATAACCAATGAAAATGGCCCATTTATCAGATCCTATATTAGGCAAGTTTTTTAGCCAATTAAAACGGAGGAAACTCATATGAGACGAGTTTTGTTGATATTGGCCGAGTTTGGTCGATATTGAGCGAGTTCTGGCATATATTGTCTTATATTCTCTTTATTTCCACCATTACAGTGATTAATTATATAAATAATACAAATTGTATAAATAGTACAAGTGTTACACATAATAAACAGTCATAGAAATATCATAAATTATATGCAATATCACATACATGCCGTGAACAAATTATAACATTATTACACACTCTCAAACACAATCATACTTGTATTTGGTGACAAAAAAGTAAGAACATTTATATAATATTAAACTTTATGCAAAGGAAATATAGGAAAAAGAGTACTCGTTTATCGTAAAAAGGCAATGGCTAGAGTAGAGAAGTTTAGGTTAATAATGGTGTTGTTGATAAGGTAGATTTGCCGAATAATTTAAATTGGTGATGATTTGGTAAGGGATGATAACTGTAGAAATAATATTAGATGAGTTAGGCACTAATACCCGCACTTGTCGAAACGAAATACAAGTGAAGGTTGTGCGGTGTTAAACATCTACGTTGAAAACAATGTAAAAAGAAAATAGTATTTGTGATACGTCTCACTTTAATTAAAGTGGTTTGATGTTGATATGGAAGAATGGTTTAAGTTCCCATAATGATTTAATTAGTCATATTAAAATATTTGTAATTACCAAATTAAAAATAGAAATAATAAAAGTGGAAATATGTTCCTGACAAACAAATTGCTTTACATTATTATAGAGCAAACAAAAAACAGAGCACAATATTTAGTTGCTAATGAGATCAGCTAAATATGTTAAATTGTTAAGCTTAATCAATTTACGAACAAACATGTAAAACATGTAACATGTATTTAATGTGAAGAATATTTCATATCAACATAATGCAAAAACAAGCATTTATAAGGTGATACGTCTTTCAGAGTTTTAGACTGTGATCTAGTCAATATACAGTTTGCAATAGTAACATTGTAACATCTTAGTCTATTTCTCCACGGATTACTGATGATACGTATTTGCACACATCATTTATATATGTCTGTTCCATATGGTGGTCAAGTGTATGTAGCGTTCGTTCACTAAACATATGTGATATTATATGAACGTCTGACCCGGCGCACACTATGGGATGTTTGTTTATCAGTTCGTTCCTTGATTGGCTGAAATAGTTGCACGAATTGATCCTGTGATCACAAACATTGTCTGTAACAACATTGCATCTTCTGCACAACGATCGAGCGTTTGTCCGCGTGTCCGTCAGTAAACGAATCACGACCGTGGCGTTGCGTACTTCAGTCGGGGAGTCGGCGGCGGCCCAAATAGACGCCCTTCTAGGAAGTGGATGGACCGTTGTAAACCGAGTAAAGTCAGGGTCTCCGCTGGTACGAATAAGCCACTGTTGCTTGTGATAGTCACTAACACGTGCGCTGACAATGCGTTTCCATGATGTTTTGCTCGGCATCGAGAATGTTTCTTTGTAAGAGGTCAGGTAGTTCAGCATATCATACTTCCTCAGCACATTGTATAAATCAGGTATAACACCACGTTGACCAGTGATGTTACGTAACATGAATAAACTCCATCTGTAGTCGAAGATTTTCTTAGCTGTGTAGTTAGCGTTCATGCAGCAAAGCTTGTGAAAGAACATCAGCTTTCGTTTGTCGACATTTGCAATCACAGGGTACCACCCGAGAAGTCCCAAAGCCATGTCAGTGCGTGTTCGTGATGAAACGTTTTGGCACATCTTTGCAGCCAGTCTTAATACACGTTCCAGATTTAGAATGTCGTTTACAGTAAGAGTCGACCATAGCTCGGACCCGTATAGCAGAGATGGGACTGTAATCTTCTGGACCAAATCCGACATGATAAGTGGGTTGAATCATAATTTGCGTCACGGATGGTCATCAGGGAAAATATGGATGCACGCCCTTTTCGCACTCTTGCGTCAACAGCATAACTGCATTTGTTTGACTTATGTAGAACTATTCCGACGTGGGTGGCGCTATCAGTCGAATTGAGAATAGTTTCATTAATTAGTACAGAATCGATGTAATTCCTGCGTCCGCCAAAGATAATATATGCACATTTTGATTCGTTAAGTTTGTATCCCCATTCATTGGCATACGATGTAACGATGTTTATTTGGGATTGTAGACACGATTTATTTGTAGAAACTAGAGTTAAGTCGTCAGCTAGGGTTGGATTTCCCGTTTTCATGTCACCAATAAAGGATCCATATGGAGATTCTTCCAGATCACATAATAGTTTGTTGATAAACAGGAGGTAGAGCCAGGTTGACAGTACGCCACCCTGGCGGACACCTTGTAGTACCGGAAATGGTGATGACTGGACGCCATTTGCAATAACAACGCTTTCAATGTTAGTGTAGCAGTTAATGAACGTATTGTCTGCCCGCGTATTCCGTACTCGTGTAACTTAACAAATAGTGCGGAGTGAAGGACGTTGTCGAAGGCACCGGAAGTGTCAAGCATGGCCACATGGGACGGGGAGCCGTATTCCTGATTTGATGCAATTGTTTCTTGTAGACTAAAAGACACTGTCAGCGAACCCAGTTCACGTTGATATGCGTTCTGTTGTGGATTGGGAAACTTTTTACCATGTACTTTGGACCAACGCGTGAGTCGATCGTGTATAAGTTTTTCAAATACCTTGTAAATGACAGGTAGTAGAGTTATAGGCCTGTAACTTTTGCACTCATTCTTTGGCTTATTTTGCTTATGAATAGGAATAATGATCCCCATTTTGCAGTCTATAGGAACGTAAGATGCAGTCAATATCATTGTAAATAACTTTTCCACATAGACACAAAGTGTGTGACCTCCATAGATGAGATGTTCATTGACAAGTCTGTCATGGCCGCCCGCTTTACGCTTTTTGAGATTTCGAAAAAGAGTATTTATTTCATCATGGGTGACGTCACGATCTAGAATGTTATCAGTGCTACGGTCAGCTGAGTATAAGAAGGTTATTCTTTAAGCTCACGAGGCCTTGTCATTTGCGTTTCTATGCTTGGCCCTTTGTTAGCGTAATTTCTGACGAAACAATTATAAGATAACGGAGACAAGTTTAGAAAATTGAATGCTCATTATTTTCCATTCAAGTTTTAATACATTACCCTTGGCTGCCCTTTAAGGTCCATAACACGCTCTATCAATCCAGTATGTAGTAGACGGAAGCCATCTTTGGTGATACACACTACTGCGTTGTCGAATCGCCCATCACAAAGTACATTGTTGATTTTGACATCATCAATGGAATTTTATAATTGTAATTCTGTAAAATATGTAGTCTTTTCCTTGTTGCAAATTGCCAATAAGTGTTTTGTTGACATGCCAACAATTCTATAATAATAATAAACAAAAAAATATATACTTAAAGCAGATTTCCATGTGTTGGAACAATCCAAAAAAAGCAATGGAAGGAACGTTAATTGTGTTGTGTTCTGTGTTGTGTCAGACATATGTTCTCCTTTCAGCACACCCCCCCCCCAAAAGCGGCTGAACAAACATTAAGCTGATGAGTGTGTACTAAATACCAAGACATAACTACGTTAGGTATGACAACACATGAGAAGAAAAATAGTGATCTACAAAAAGATAATGATACCCATACAACTGTAATTATTATCATAATAGCGGACTAAATGTAAGAAATGATATATCCTTAAAAATAAGTGGCAAATTAATGCCGCAGAAAATGGGCCTTGCATCAAAGCTGCACTCTCACAGATTGAACGTTTTGACAATTGTTTTATTTTTGTCTTGGAACGGGCTAACTTTTGCGAAAATCCACTGGAAACCAGTTATATAAGACTGCTGACAAAAATAGAATGCAGAGTTTTACATTTAATTCCAAAACTTCATGTTTTATGCATTTTTCTTAAACCGTTAGTAAAGATTTTAGCCATAAAACATTAATTTTCCAACGGAAATATGAATATCTACGATCTGATTTTTTGTCAGCAATCTTATATCATTGGTTTTTAGATATTTACGCAAAAATTTGCTCTTTCCAAGACAAAAATAACAAGTTGTAAAAATGGTAAATCTGTGAGAGTGCAGCTTTAAAAGCCCACTGCAATAGGCCGGCCATAGAATGTGATAAACATTCGCCTCAAACGGATACTGTAGAAACAAACAATTATTCAACGACTTCAAACCTGATGGAAATTGAAATTTTTCATCAATAACAGTTTGTTTATTGTATAAAAATATCGTAATGCAATATGTAGGCTTTTGAATAATAACGAAATCTGAAAAATAACCCTTAGCATCTACATGGAAAATTAAGCATATTCTTCACTTTATAAAATTTCAGGGATGTTGAGAAATGACGATATTGAAAATCAATCCATTTCAAGTGGGTTATGTATAAATTGGTAGCTAATAATAACATCATTATATAAAATAAGTCGAGAAGAAAAAATATTGCCAAAGTGGTCATGTAATAAGGTTGATTGTGTAAAATGTACAGCTATAAATAATAGTGTATTCCAACATGTTTATTTTGGTGTTAAATATACAATAGTTGAACGACTGGAATGATGTGCTCAAACACTAACGTTACACCGTCCATGTACATTCACAATGTATCTAATTTAATATTGTATTAGTTTAATCTGTTTAGTTCGTCGAAAATACAGCACGGCCATTTTTTCTCAATTTACCTTGTTGTAGACACACAGTATGCAATATAAAAAAACAAACAGACACTGCAAACATTTTAACAAAGATATATCTTTGCAGATTCAAATAACTAATAATGAGAAAAGATAGTAAATTTCCTCTAAAGATGTATCATGATTATATTACTCAAATTATTGAAGTTCACCTTTCCTTCACAGCTGAGTTGATGTTGTGAGGAAAGCCTAAAACCTACCAGTATACAATAAAGCACGGCCTTACCCTTCAAAATCAGTATAGGAAATGGCCATCAAATGAAAATATTGGTTTTCATATATAGTTTTGTTTTTGACCAACAATATTTAGATATATAATTTACAATGCATTCATGTATGTTATAATAAAGAGTTATTGTTATTGATATAATTGATTCATTGGTCGTTTTATTTTTTCTGTTTTTCCTGATACAAGATTCCTCAAGTAATGGATTTATTCTAATTTCCAGCGATATTGTCGTTCCAAAGACTTAATAATTCAGGTATTCTGGTCTTGTAGTTTGCGATAAGAAATTGTGGTTGTGTAATTTGAATTGCTCAGCAGAATTAATGAAATATATTGATAGGAAATGATTTTAAGCTATGTTTCATTTGTGTTGTCCATCTCTCCGTTTGTTTTTATCGATATGATTATTTAAATGGGGCTACAATTTAAGACACTAATGTAAACTTAACATACTCTAAGAGAGACACTCTACAATAAAGGGGAAAACAACAATACACACACACACACACACACACACACACACACACGCACACACACACACACACACACACATATATATATATATACATATATATATATATATGTATATATATATATATATATATATATATATATATATATATATATATATATATATATATATATATATATATATATATATATATATATATATATATATATATATATATATATATATATTATATATATATATATATACATTTAAGTTTACTGCCATAAAACGTCCAGACGTATCAATAGTCGTTCACTTCGGGATAAAAAATCTCATACTTTATCATATATGTATATAACCATTTATGGTACTTTAAAAGCGATTGCGAATGTCTTCTGTTGGAGATAGGTGAATCGATCGTACATTTTGTAAGTTAAGATAGTATCATATTGCTGCAGAATACGGTCTTAACACACAGAAGATATAATTTTGAAAAACGAGAAAACTCACGAGTACTGCCTAATAATATGATGAATTATTAAAAGTGTTTAAAGAATTTGCATAATTGATACACACACACTAGCTTGATTCAGAACATAACAGCTTTACGGAACGTACATTTATGGAACGCGTTTGGTATACAATTATATTCGATCAAGTATTTCATCCACAATGAGCAATACAATATTTGCTGTTAGTATTTATATACTTCTTTTACAACACTTTAGTTTATATGAAGGACACGGCGTTGAAAAAACTGAAGCAAGTGGGAGAAGATTTCATGTCAAAATAAATATTTCGTATCCGACAGTTTGGGAAGAAGATGTTAGTTTCGACGAATGCGTTCAGGAATGTATATTTCGCGCATCTTGCACCGCCGTGAATTACCACACATTCTTCAACCTATGCGAACTGGACCTAGAGCCAGGTCCTGAAGTTGTTTCGACTAAAAATAGAGCTGTACTTTACTGGATAAAAACAAAGCAAGAGGTAATTAGCTTTCTTATTTCTAAATGGACGTTTATATGCGCTTCAGGGAGTCTTCTGAGAACTTCGGTACATACAATAGGGATTAGCCCTGTAGAGTGTCAAAGTTATTCATATTTACGTATAATACGTACAAAATGGTTTTAAGTACTATGTAAAGAATATAAAATACAAAGACAATATGTCTGTGTAAACTGCCATTTTGTCAGAGAAAGGACAGTCCGAGGACTGGTTCAGATATTATTGACAGTTTGAGACGTTTCCCTTCCCTGAAATATATAAACAATGAGATCATAGCTTTAAGGTCTTAACAAGCAAGTGTGAATCCTCAGAGAAGAATATAGATGGTGTATTTTCCTATCATTAGAGTGTTGTTGTTTTTTTCAATTCTTAAGCTCCGAGATCAAAAAAGCTATTGCTATGATATTGTATCTGTTATAAAGATAGTTGTGCGAGTCGCGATAATTATTTAGACATTAATTCCGATTAATTCATTTTCGGCGTAAAACCGGAAATCATAACATGACGTTTACGGATTTCCCGTCAATGGCAGCATTGGACACGAAGACAATCAAAGCGTGTATATGACCGCGAAAAAAGTATAATTGTTTATTGTTCATAATTACTCAGATTTTATTGAAAAATGTAATTATTGTACGGTGGTCATAAAATGTAAACAATTTATTGTTGCATGATAATTCATTGTAAATCGCCTTCTACATTTGTGTTCGTAAAACATAGCTGCAGTTAAATGCCGTTGCATCTTGAAAACGAATGAATTCCTTAAAGTTATAACCTGAATCTGCTTGTGCTGAGCTAATCGGAGCATATGTCGTTATTCGGCCATTATGTGGTTTAATTTCTTAAATAAATCAGGATGATTGTGTAAGGGCTGAAATAATCACTGATACATTCTCGTTAGTTGTATTAATACATCAAACAATGACTGCTAATGACAATATAAACTGTAATATAAACATATTTGTTTTGCAACTTGATAATGTCGTGATAATGTAGCATATTTAGAAGTGATGCTTTCTCTAAAACTGATTAAGCGTTCGTACCAAGACTTTGGCTACGAACTAAACATTGTAAAATATTATTGTTAATATTAAACTACAAATAGTTTTCATACATAACTACATATTCCTATTGTATGGTGGGATTGAGGGTACTTTTTCGAAAATTAATATCATTTAAACTTTAGCATTTTCATTTCGACTGATAACGAGTATTTTGCTTTCAACTATCAAACAGTATATATTTAGAGAATCATGTAAATATTAATGGCTAAATGTAATATTGAATCAATAAGCCATAATTGTTTTCCTCCCTTAATATAATTTATTTTTACTGGGTAGGACACTGTCGAGTGCGGCACACATTCCTGTAGGCCTGGCTATGTATGCAGTATCGAAAAGAACAAATGTGAAATTAAAGGTAACCTTTTTGATAACGACAGTATGAAACTAATTTTCAGGCATATATATATTGTTAATCTTTTCTGGGAGAAAATTGCACACGATTGCAGAACATCAAGGCGTAAATTATGATGTTACACATATGTGCACAAACCCACAAAATTCGTGAGTTCATCCTAATGATATGAATCTCCTAATGAAATATTTGCATTTTTTTGTAAATTAGTTCCAGTTAACCAGACTTATACATATGCTTGATTTGTTCGAGTAAAAGCAAAGCATTATGGGGAAATGGATGATATTTGTTTGTTTTAGTGTAAAATTGAGATATATTTATCCGAGTATGCACCGAAAACCATATTGACTTTTGATGTTCACGAGGTGAAATATATTACGGTCATACTCTCAAAATAACTTTTGTCTTATAACCATATGCCTTAAACGGATATTCTATGACAGTTTTGTTTTTTCAAAAAGCACACCAATTGTATGCGAACGTAACGTCGTTTTGAGAACGGTGTTGTCGAATTTGTGATTCAGTCCTGTTCAGGCTGACGTCTGATTTAGAATTAAGAGCTTGCTTACATTTGAAAAGAAGAAAACATATATTAATGTTAGTTTACTGTTTGAAACAGTGTAAAATCGTTTTAATTTCATGATCAAATTTCTTTAAATCTCTCACTGTGAAAACAAGTATAATATATTTAAAGTCCCATTGAAGCAGAAACATTTCATTCGATTCATGAAGGTGGAATAACAAAATGAAAAAAGGAAATATTTGATCCAGCAGTTTTATCGGGCAACCATTATATGTTTATCATGTTTTCAGAATGTCTCCCTTTACCCATTTCGAATAGCACAACTATCCTTGGTAACGTAAACAAAGTCAGAGGCAAAATAAAAATGAGATGTAATGATGGATTTGTTGCCCAAGGACCTGCAGCGATCACTTTAACGTGTGGAAGGGATGGGCTTTGGAGTGCAGAACCTTTAATATGTAGCCTTCCAGGTAATTTATAGCGATATACCTTTACATTTCAATTTTAATTGAATTATTTCCCTTTTTCGTTATTTGACTTGAAATACATCTAATAGATATGGGTCATATAGAAAATATACTTTAAGTCAATGAAAATTTAAACGTCATATTTCCGCTTATGTCATCATTTAATGAAATATATGAACTTGAGCGCTCTCGCTGGACGGTAGTAAGTAAAACACTTGTATTTCGATATTATATTTGAAACGAGTTTCCTACTGGTCACATGTTAAAATTATTACATGCAGGCCATCAGTCATGATGTTCCACATTTACCAGGTTTTTAGCACTTTATTCATTGAAACGGTTTCATCTCATGTCTTATTTATTGTTGTCGTTCATGCTTGAGATGCCAAATTTAACTAATATATTGTAGTTGTATTTATGTTCTTTAGGAACAAATTATATAGCAAAGAATGATGAAGTCAGTTCATCATTTTTTTAGTTTGTTGACAATATGCCATAAATAAAATCAGTTTGATTATAAAAGGTATAAAGGAAAAAAACTACATAAACGTTTTACTTTTTATTTAATTCTCTGACCATGCAATAAGTGTGATTTTATTTATCACTACCTACTTAGTAAATGCGAAATGACACAAAATGGAGTCTCATGATTTTTTGATAATTATCGATTAATTCTATTAATTAGTCGGTCTGTTTATCCAACTTGTCGATAATGAAATTCCAACCGATTGCTCATAACTAAATCCAATCCATTGCCTTTAAGTCACTAGACGAACAAGCCTTCACAATCTTTACAAAGCGGCTTCATACCACATCACCCAAACATATTTCTTTGGTTCATTAACAAGTATTATTTTATTTCTTGGAAATACAGATGTGTTATATTTACAGTACGGCTTATTTCACAATGGGTGGACAGAGTGCATGACTTTTCCTCGGAATCTTCATCTACTGTGTAAGTTTTACCTACAGTTATTTGAATGTTTAGTATATATCTTTTTAAAAATAGAGGGTCTTACATGTGTTCCTGCCATATGTAATGTCAGGTATTTATAGCAAACTAATATGTGTTGTCTGTTGCGACAGTACAGACGCACCTTGCTTTTATTCCAACATAAACGTCTTTAACCATCACAATCATGTTCCTAACATGATTGTGATGGTTAAAGACGTTTATGTTGGAATAAAAGCATTACTTTAGGACAAAACACTGCTATTATCCGTTTTAGTGTAAACTTTCAAGTGCTTAATTTACCAATTTTACGTGCAACATCGAGAGGTCGAAGACAATAAGTTTCATATTTTTGTTTCGAAAAAAATCAACTTCAAACTTGAAAGGTGAACTATGCAGTCAGAAAATTAGTTTTAACAATGATACTTCACAAGGTATAAGAGCGACAACAAGAAGTGTACCAAAAGGTGGCAAATAGAATTTGGCTCCATTCGGCTCGAACTATATTCATAAATTTGTCCCATGTTCATGTTTAGGAACTGTGTGAAACTTTGTCCCTAATTCTATGCCATTAAAGCTTTTAATGCTAAATTTAATTAATTCATTATAGTTGTATATGAGTTATTTTGGATCACCTTATAAATCAAAAAATGAAAGAATATACTAACATTACCAACCCCGTAACATTGCAAACTGTATGTACTATAGTTTGAACGTTAAAGCAAGTGTTGAAATGCATGTCCAGTTACAGTCAATATCTGTAACAGAAAATATTCATTGAACACTAACATACTGATTTCCTGTACATTGAGTACTGCGTCTGTATTGTCCTCTTCTGAGTCATTAGGAACAACGTCTTTATAAGAGTTGCTGACAAACCAAGAAGTGTAATAATGGTCGAACCTCTCTGGAATAGTTTTCCTTTCACAAAGACGTTTGAAGTACGTTTTATCTGAACCGATAGTGGACGTTTGGACTTGTAGCATATATTTAAATCTTCATCAAACGTTTGCCTCTTTTGGTGTTTTCCCTGTTTCTTTTTGGACAGTTTTAATTGAATATCATGAAAGTCATTGCTGTCAATTGTGTAGTTGATGGATACAGACCTCGGAGGGTCTTGTCAAACTTAATACCACTTAACAGGGAGATAGTTAACGTGCAAGGATTGTATACCTTGTTATGTGTACTGTACTGTACTGTAAAATCCTTGATGTCAATATTGTTCATAATCAAGGAGTTACGAACACGTGCAAACACAGTTTAAATCGAAAACGATAACATTTGATCTTGATCGAAAGATGCAGGATTTTATGTGGTATTTATAAAAAAAAACATACATCATACATATGAGCGTGATTAGATATGTTATGTTGTTGTATCACTCATATACTGAATTCACACATTCTTAATTTATTATGAAAAGCTTGTGTTGATGGTTTGGCAGATTTTGTTTTAAATTATATTGTTAAATGTATTCCACCAGCTTTTTAAACAAAACGGCGTCCAAGATAGCTGCCATAATATCCAATAAATATTAATGTTCTGCATTGGCTCTGCTTTTTTAAAAATAAATCGGTATTATTTCTTTATTACAACTGTGATCTCGTGTAACTACCGAGAACTTTAGATCATACAAAGTCTGCGACAGGTGTGGTCATCACATTACATGTGCTTTTTTAATGAATACACGGGTTTTCAATGGTAAACGAAATTATTTAAAACTTCAATCACAACGATTCTTTAGATACCGTGCCTTGGGTTTTGCATGCTCTGCGAGTCTTCGCTTTGGGATTCCATACTTTAAATTGCGTTAAATTATTTACGCATGGTACTTATTTCTATGAGCTTTATGCACGTCCCGATTATGGGGTGATGCTTGTCATGTTTGGTTATGTGTAGCTTTATTAATGTTTAATGTTAGTGTAGTTTCCTTTAAAATGACAGGTGACTCATAGGTATAAGTAACTTCAGCAGATTGGACGTATATACCATCACAATCCACTTTACTTATGTCGTCAGTACCAATTATGCCTGTATTATCTTAACGCTCACCTCAACGTTCTGCTAGTGTGTCAATACCTATTACATTATATTTTGGTTCTTTAGGTGTCAATTCAAAAACAGGCGTTGATACTTCTATATATCAATTTATCGCATTCATAGTAGTCTGCCACAGCCAAAAGCAAAACATTTACAATGCCTGCGTTCCATCTTCTGTTCGTCCTTAGTATGTTAACTTTGTCAGAAAACTCCTTATTTTGTTTCGCAGCATATCCTTCTCGCAAGCACACAATAAAGAATATTTATCCAAATTACGAATCATGCAATAACACAACAGTAAATGCAATTCTTCTGCACCTTCGTTTAAATCTCAGAAAAAATACCAATCAGTATTGCGTATTCTCCGTTATAGCATTTTCAATATATATAATATGCCCCTGAATTTCACTTTTCATATTTAACAGTAAAATTAAGCACACCGCATTGAAAAATCCTATAAAATACATATATAATATATCTCAAAAAAGAGTTACAAAAATAGCTATAAAATCCTGTCAAATATTAGCTTTACCTTATTTTACTCACGCCCCCAGTAGCATGTAAATATTAAAGAAAATGGTATTCAAAAATACACAAAGCACAAGGCAGAGAACAATTCTGATCCGTCTAGACAACTAGTTGTTTGCCAATTCGAAGATCATAAAATGTAACATATTCGTAAACATGAGCAGTTCGCAAATACAAAAAGAGAAGTCAAATTCGCGTCATCGATAGTACTAGGATTGACTGACGAATTGCCCTCAGTTTTGCATAATCTGGTATAGTGATACACTGATTCGCGTCATCGGTGGTACTAGCGGACTCACGAACTTCCCTCAGTGCTGCATAATCTGCTATAATGATCGTCAAAAATACTGGGAGCGTTCACTTTTGTTAAAATTGCCTGGTTACGTCAGAAAATGACGATTTGTTTAGAATCGTAAAATAAGTACCGTTTATGATTTTTTTTTGAAACATTCAATAATGGATTGCGTATAAGCTTTTTGTTTACTGAGATATACAACATTTTATTTTGCTCAATAAAGTGAATTCTGTAACTTCTGACTTGCTTAGCTTGAATAGCCTCCCTTGACTTCATCACACGAAGGTACGAAACATATTCATACGCGCAAGCCATTCAATAGTTGAACATTTGAAAGATAGTGTTAAATTTAAATCAAATTGAAACTGAAAAAATATAAATTAGTAAGCTATGTAATAAATAGAATATTACGATACGTTCGGTGAATAAATACTTTTCAGTCGCAACCCGCGGTGTCGACGGATACCTGTTTACATACCGAACTCCACGTGATACAGGTCATCAGAAAAGCGTCCTATCATACCTAGTTAAGCAAATGAATGTGAGAGAGAAAATGTGAATAGTCTGTGTGTGAACAATTTAATGTCAGCCTTGCTATCACGAGTTAATTGGTCGACCAGTGTTATTGGATATTATAGAATATTATATTTCTTTCCTGTGTCTGAGATGTGTATCACCAAAAACTGGCATACGGGAACAAACAAACACATTCACAGTAGAAACTTTATGTTATTTTCATTACATGATGTTTACAAAAGGATCCAAACTTTATTTGGTTATTCCTTGTACTATATTCAAAGTGTCTGACAGTATTGAATGCAATAATTCTAATACGGTACTAACTGATTTCCTGGTTCCTTCTGGCAATTTATGACAAGCGGTTAGTGTCATCCGGTATTAAACAATTGTTCAATGATGACTTGGTACCTATGGTTTTGGCAATATAACTTGACACTATGTTTAAATTATGTGAACACTACACTGTGGATGATTCCTTTTCTGGTACATATAGTAGTACTAACCCCTCGACATTGTGCATGCCGTCGGTGCATGATTCCTTTTCTGGTACATATAGTAGTGCTAACCCCTCGACATTGTGCTTGCCGTCGGTGCATGATTCCTTTTCTGGTACATATAGTAGTACTAACCCCTCGACATTGTGCATGCCGTCGGTGCATGATTCCTTTTCTGGTACATATAGTAGTGCTAACCCCTCGACATTGTGCATGCCGTCGGTGGATAATTCCTTTCCTGGTACATATAGTAGTACTAAACCCTCGACATTGTGCATGCCGTCGGTGGATAATTCCTTTCCTGGTACATATAGTAGTGCTAACCCCTCGACATTGTGCATGCCGTCGGTGGATAATTCCTTTCCTGGTACATATAGTAGTATTTACCCCTGGACATTGTGCATGCCGTCGGTGGATGATTCCTTTTCTGGTACATATAGTAGTGCTAACCCCTCGACATTGTGCTTGCCGTCGGTGCATGATTCCTTTTCTGGTACATATAGTAGTACTAACCCCTCGACATTGTGCATGCCGTCGGTGCATGATTCCTTTTCTGGTACATATAGTAGTACTAACCCCTCGACATTGTGCATGCCGTCGGTGCATGATTCCTTTTCTGGTACATATAGTAGTGCTAACCCCTCGACATTGTGCATGCCGTCGGTGCATGATTTCTTTCCTGGTACATATAGTAGTACTAACCCCTCGACATTGTGCATGCCGTCGGTGGATAATTCCTTTCCTGGTACATATAGTAGTGCTAACCCCTCGACATTGTGCTTGCCGTCGGTGGATGATTCCTTTGCTGGTACATATAGTAGTATTTACCCCTGGACATTGTGCATGCCGTCGGTGGATAATTCCTTTCCTGGTACATATAGTAGTGCTAACCCCTCGACATTGTGCTTGCGGTCGGTGGATAATTCCTTTCCTGGTACATATAGTAGTGCTAACCCCTCGACATTGTGCATGCCGTCGGTGCATGATTCCTTTCCTGGTACATATAGTAGTGCTAACCCCTCGACATTGTGCTTGCCGTCGGTGGATAATTCCTTTCCTGGTACATATAGTAGTGCTAACCCCTCGACATTGTGCATGCCGTCGGTGGATAATTCCTTTCCTGGTACATATAGTAGTGCTAACCCCTCGACATTGTGCATGCCGTCGGTGGATACTTCCTTTCCTGGTACATATAGTAGTGCTAACCCCTCGACATTGTGCATGCCGTCGGTGCATGATTCCTTTTCTGGTACATATAGTAGTGCTAACCCCTCGACATTGTGCATGCAGTCGGTGCATGATTCCTTTCCTGGTACATATAATAGTACTAACCCCTCGACATTGTGCATGCCGTCGGTGCATGATTCCTTTTCTGGTACATATAGTAGTGCTAGCCCCTCGACATTGTGCATGCCGTCGGTGGATAATTCCTTTCCTGGTACAAATAGTAGTACTAACCCCTCGACATTGTGCTTGCCGTCGGTGGATAATTCCTTTCCTGGTACATATAGTAGTGCTAACCCCTCGACATTGTGCATGCCGTCGGTGGATAATTCCTTTTCTGGTACATATAGTGGTGCTAACCCCTGGACATTGTGCATGCAGTCGGTGCATGATTCCTTTCCTGGTACATATAGTAGTACTAACCCCTCGACATTGTGCATGCCGTCGGTGCATGATTCCTTTTCTGGTACATATAGTAGTGCTAACCCCTCGACATTGTGCATGCCGTCGGTGGATAATTCCTTTCCTGGTACATATAGTAGTACTAACCCCTCGACATTGTGCTTGCCGTCGGTGGATAATTCCTTTCCTGGTACATATAGTAGTGCTAACCCCTCGACATTGTGCATGCCGTCGGTGGATAATTCCTTTCCTGGTACATATAGTAGTGCTAACCCCTCGACATTGTGCATGCCGTCGGTGGATAATTCCTTTCCTGGTACATATAGTAGTGCTAACCCCTCGACATTGTGCATGCCGTCGGTGCATGATTCCTTTTCTGGTACATATAGTAGTGCTAACACCTCGACATTGTGCATGCAGTCGGTGCATGATTCCTTTCCTGGTACATATAGTAGTACTAACCCCTCGACATTGTGCATGCCGTCGGTGCATGATTCCTTTTCTGGTACATATAGTAGTGCTAACCCCTCGACATTGTGCATGCCGTCGGTGGATAATTCCTTTCCTGGTACATATAGTAGTACTAACCCCTCGACATTGTGCTTGCCGTCGGTGGATAATTCCTTTCCTGGTACATATAGTAGTGCTAACCCCTCGACATTGTGCATGCCGTCGGTGGATAATTCCTTTGCTGGTACATATAGTAGTGCTAACCCCTGGACATTGTGCTTGCCGTCGGTGGATAATTCCTTTTCTGGTACATATAGTAGTGCTAACCCATCGACATTGTGCATGCCGTCGGTGGATAATTCCTTTCCTGGTACATATAGTAGTGCTAACCCCTCGACATTGTGATTGCCGTCGGTGGATAATTCCTTTCCTGGTACATATAGTAGTGCTAACCCCTCGACATTTTGCATGCCGTCGGTGGATAATTCCTTTCCTGGTACATATAGTAGTGCTAACCCCTCGACATTGTGATTGCCGTCGGTGGATAATTCCTTTTCTGGTACATATAGTAGTGCTAACCCCTCGACATTGTGCATGCCGTCGGTGGATAATTCCTTTCCTGGTACATATAGTAGTACTAACCCCTCGACATTGTGCTTGCCGTCGGTGGATAATTCCTTTCCTGGTACATATAGTAGTGCTAACCCCTCGACATTGTGCATGCCGTCGGTGGATAATTCCTTTTCTGGTACATATAGTAGTGCTAACCCCTGGACATTGTGCTTGCCGTCGGTGGATAATTCCTTTTCTGGTACATATAGTAGTGCTAACCCCTCGACATTGTGCATGCCGTCGGTGGATAATTCCTTTCCTGGTACATATAGTAGTGCTAACCCCTCGACATTGTGATTGCCGTCGGTGGATAATTCCTTTCCTGGTACATATAGTAGTATTTACCCCTGGACATTGTGCATGGCGTCGGTGCATGATTCCTTTTCTGGTACATATAGTAGTGCTAACCCCTCGACATTGTGCTTGCCGTCGGTGGATAATTCCTTTTCTGGTACATATAGTAGTGCTAACCCCTCGACATTGTGCTTGCCGTCGGTGCATGATTCCTTTCCTGGTACATATAGTAGTGCTAACCCCTCGACATTGTGCTTGCCGTCGGTGGATAATTCCTTTTCTGGTACATATAGTAGTGCTAACCCCTCGACATTGTGCATGCCGTCGTTGGATAATTCCTTTCCTGGTACATATAGTAGTACTAAACCCTCGACATTGTGCATGCCGTCGGTGGATAATTCCTTTCCTGGTACATATAGTAGTGCTAACCCCTCGACATTGTGCATGCCGTCGGTGGATAATTCCTTTTCTGGTACATATAGTAGTGCTAACCCCTCGACATTGTGCTTGCCGTCGGTGGATAATTCCTTTCCTGGTACATATAGTAGTATTTACCCCTGGACATTGTGCATGCCGTCGGTGCATGATTCCTTTTCTGGTACATATAGTAGTGCTAACCCCTCGACATTGTGCATGCCGTTTGTGGATAATTCCTTTCCTGGTACATATAGCATTGTTAACCCCTCGACATTGTGCATGCCGTCGGTGGATAATTTCTTTCCTGGTACATATAGTAGTGCTAATCCCTCGACATTGTGCTTGCCGTCGGTGGATGATTCCTTTCCTGGTACATATAGTAGTACTAAACCCTCGACATTGTGCATGCCGTCGTTGCATGATTCCTTTCCTGGTACATATAGTAGTGCTAACCCCTCGACATTGTGCATGCCATCGGTGCATGATTTTTTTCCTGGTACATATAGTAGTACTAAACCCTCGACATTGTGCATGCCGTCGGTGGATAATTCCTTTCCTGGTACATATAGTAGTGCTAACCCCTCGACATTGTGCATGCCGTCGGTGGATAATTCCTTTCCTGGTACATATAGTAGTACTAACCCCTCGACATTGTGCATGCCGTCGGTGGATAATTCCTTTCCTGGTACATATAGTAGTGCTAACCCCTCGACATTGTGCTTGCCGTCGGTGGATAATTCCTTTCCTGGTACATATAGTAGTGCTAACCCCTCGACATTGTGCATGCCGTCGGTGGATGATTCCTTTTCTGGTACATATAGTAGTGCTAACCCCTGGACATTGTGCTTGCCGTCGGTGGATAATTCCTTTCCTGGTACATATAGTAGTGCTAACCCCTCGACATTGTGCATGGCGTCGGTGGATAATTCCTTTCCTGGTACATATAGTAGTATTTACCCCTGGACATTGTGCTTGCCGTCGGTGGATAATTCCTTTCCTGGTACATATAGTAGTGCTAACCCCTGGACATTGTGCTTGCCGTCGGTGGATAATTCCTTTCCTGGTACATATAGTAGTGCTAACCCCTCGACATTGTGCTTGCCGTCGGTGGATAATTCCTTTCCTGGTACATATAGTAGTAATAACCCCTCGACATTGTGCTTGCCGTCGGTGGATAATTCCTTTCCTGGTACATATAGTAGTGCTAACCCCTCGACATTGTGCTTGCCGTCGGTGGATGATTCCTTTTCTGGTACATATAGTAGTGCTAACCCCTCGACATTGTGCATGCCGTCGGTGGATAATTTCTTTCCTGGTACATATAGTAGTACTAACCCCTGGACATTGTGCATGCCGTCGGTGGATAATTCCTTTCCTGGTACATATAGTAGTACTAACCCCTGGACATTGTGCATGCCGTCGGTGCATGATTCCTTTCCTGGTACATATAGTAGTACTAACCCCTGGACATTGTGCTTGCCGTCGGTGGATGATTCCTTTCCTGGTACATATAGTAGTACTAACCCCTGGACATTGTGCATGCCGTCGGTGGATAATTCCTTTCCTGGTACATATAGTAGTACTAACCCCTGGACATTGTGCATGCCGTCGGTGGATAATTCCTTTCCTGGTACATATAGTAGTACTAACCTCTGGACATTGTGCATGCCGTCGGTGGATAATTCCTTTCCTGGTACATATAATAGTGCTAACCCCTCGACATTGTGCTTGCCGTCGGTGGATAATTCCTTTCCTGGTACATATAGTAGTACTAACCCCTGGACATTCTGCATGCCGTCGGTGGATAATTCCTTTCCTGTTACATATAGTACATATAGTAGTGCTAACCCCTCGACATTGTGCTTGCCGTCGGTGGATAATTCCTTTCCTGGTACATATGGTAGAACTAACCCCTGGACATTGTGCATGCCGTCGGTGGATAATTCCTTTCCTGGTACATATAGTAGTACTAACCCCTCGACATTGTGCATGCCGTCGGTGGATAATTCCTTTCCTGGTACATATAGTAGTACTAACCCCTGGACATTGTACATGCCGTCGGTGCATGATTCCTTTTCTGGTACATATAGTAGTACTAACCCCTCGACATTGTGCATGCCGTCGGTGGATAATTCCTTTCCTGGTACATATAGTAGTACTAACCCCTGGACATTGTACATGCCGTCGGTGCATGATTCCTTTTCTGGTACATATAGTAGTACTAACCCCAAGACATTGTGCATGCCGTCGGTGCATAATTCCTTTCCTGGTACATATAGTAGTACTAACCCCTGGACATTGTACATGCCGTCGGTGCATGATTCCTTTTCTGGTACATATAGTAGTGCTAACCCCTCGACATTGTGCATGCCGTCGGTGGATAATTCCTTTCCTGGTACATATAGTAGTACTAACCCCTCGACATTGTGCTTGCCGTCGGTGGATGATTCCTTTTCTGGTACATAAAGTAGTGCTAACCCCTCGAAATTGTGCTTGCGGTCGGTGCATGATTCCTTTTCTGGTACATATAGTAGTATTTACCCCTGGACATTGTGCTTGCCGTCGGTGCATGATTCCTTTCCTGGTACATATAGTAGTACTAACCCCTCGACATTGTGCTTGCGGTCGGTGCATGATTCCTTTCCTGGTACATATAGTAGTACTAACCCCTCGACATTGTGCATGCCGTCGGTGCATGATTCCTTTCCTGGTACATATAGTAGTAATAACCCCTCGACATTGTGCTTGCCGTCGGTGGATAATTCCTTTCCTGGTACATAAAGTAGTGCTAACCCCTCGACATTGTGCATGCCGTCGGTGGATAATTCCTTTCCTGGTACATATAGTAGTATTTACCCCTGGACATTGTGCATGCCGTCGGTGCATGATTCCTTTTCTGGAACATATAGTTGTACTAACCCCTCGACATTGTGCATGCCGTCGGTGCATGATTCCTTTTCTGGTACATATAGTAGTGCTAACCCCTCGACATTGTGCATGCCGTCGGTGGATAATTCCTTTTCTGGTACATAAAGTAGTGCTAACCCCTCGACATTGTGCATGCCGTCGGTGGATAATTCCTTTCCTGGTAAATATAGTAGTATTTACCCCTGGACATTGTGCTTGCCGTCGGTGCATGATTCCTTTCCTGGTACATATAGTAGTACTAACCCCTCGATATTGTGCTTGCGGTCGGTGCATGATTCCTTTCCTGGTACATATAGTAGTACTAACCCCTCGACATTGTGCATGCCGTCGGTGCATGATTCCTTTCCTGGTACATATAGTAGTAATAACCCCTCGACATTGTGCTTGCCGTCGGTGGATAATTCCTTTCCTGGTACATAAAGTAGTGCTAACCCCTCGACATTGTGCATGCCGTCGGTGGATAATTCCTTTTCTGGTACATAAAGTAGTGCTAACCCCTCGACATTGTGCATGCCGTCGGTGGATAATTCCTTTCCTGGTACATATAGTAGTATTTACCCCTGGACATTGTGCATGCCGTCGGTGCATGATTCCTTTTCTGGAACATATAGTTGTACTAACCCCTCGACATTGTGCATGCCGTCGGTGCATGATTCCTTTTCTGGTACATATAGTAGTGCTAACCCCTGGACATTGTGCTTGCCGTCGGTGGATAATTCCTTTCCTGGTACATAAAGTAGTGCTAACCCCTCGACATTGTGCATGCCGTCGGTGGATAATTCCTTTCCTGGTACATATAGTAGTATTTAGCCCTCGACATTGTGCTTGCCGTCGGTGGATAATTCCTTTCCTGGTACATATAGTAGTGCTAACCCTTCGACATTGTGCATGCCGTCGTTGGATAATTCCTTTTCTGGTACATATAGTAGTACTAAACCCTCGACATTGTGCATGCCGTCGGTGGATAATTCCTTTCCTGGTACATATAGTAGTGCTAACCCCTCGACATTGTGCATGCCGTCGGTGGATAATTCCTTTTCTGGTACATATAGTAGTATTTACCCCTGGACATTGTGCATGCCGTCGGTGCATGATTCCTTTCCTGGTACATATAGTAGTGCTAACCCCTCGACATTGTGCATGCCGTCGGTGGATAATTCCTTTTCTGGTACATATAGTAGTATTTACCCCTGGACATTGTGCATGCCGTCGGTGGATAATTCCTTTCCTGGTACATATAGTAGTGCTAACCCCTGGACATTGTGCATGCCGTCGGTGCATGATTCCTTTTCTGGTACATATAGTAGTACTAACCCCTCGACATTGTGCATGCCGTCGATGGATGATTCCTTTTCTGGTACATATAGTAGTATTTACCCCTCGACATTGTGCATGCCGTCGATGGATGATTCCTTTTCTGGTACATATAGTAGTACTAACCCCTCGACATTGTGCATTCCGTCGGTGGATAATTCCTTTCCTGGTACATATAGTAGTATTTACCCCTGGACATTGTGCTTGCCGTCGGTGGATAATTCCTTTTCTGGTACATATAGTAGTACTAACCCCTCGACATTGTGCTTGCCGTCGGTGGATGATTCCTTTCCTGGTACATATAGTACTGCTAACCCCTCGACATTGTGCTTGCCGTCGATGGATAATTCCTTTTTTGGTACATAAAGTAGTATTTACCCCTCGACATTGTGCATGCTGTCGGTGGATAATTCCTTTTCTGGTACATATAGTTGTATTCAACCCTCGACATTGTGCATGCTGTCGGTGGATAATTCCTTTTCTGGTACATATAGTTGTATTCACCCCTCGACATTGTGCATGCTGTCGGTGGATAATTCCATCGGTGGATAATTCCTTTCCTGGTACATATAGTAGTTTTTAATGAAGTTTTACGAAGTATGCTGGACTCAAGGTTGTGTTAATGGGTTCGCATAAACATAAAAATTGCATTATTTGGTAGGCAGATTTTCAAAAGTAGTTCTTTTATTTGTTTCAAATGACTCGTTTTGAAATCTTATGGTAAGATGTATTTGGTACGTAAGAAGTTGGTAAGCGGTTAATAAAGTATTTTCGAGCTACGGGAAGGTTAAATCTGTTAGTGATATATATGAAGTAAATATTATGAGTTGAAATTACTTACGCTGTAAGTGATATGAATTGAATATCCTAACGCTGTGAGTGATATGACATGAATATTTTAACGCTGTAAGTGATTTGTGTTGAATATCCTTATGCTGTCAGTGATACAAAATGAGAAATATATATATATATATACGTTTTTAGTGATATGAGTTAAATATAATTACGCTTTTAATGATGTGAATGGATCATGTTTACGATTTTGCGTACGCTATATGTTTTTTCCTTAAGGAATGCGGCAAGTCAGATAGTGGGAGAACCAGACGTATATCCGGCATATGGAGTCAATAAAAGGGCTTGGAGTACACCAAAGAAGAATAGAAACGAGTTTATTGCGGTAATACTGGTTTCATATCATGTGTTTTCATTATTTCTTTAACATTGATATTCTGACCACTAAGCATATACTTATATTACAACGTTGGAGAAAATATCGTTGATACTGAGGGAAAATACCTCCTTTGAGTAAGGTGCTTTCTTTACAGCACCGAAAATCGATTAAAGCTGAAATAAATGTCGATTGCCTTATATTTGTACAAGAAATATTTGTCCAGTCGATGGATGCATGCAAGTTAATAGATGAACATGGTCAAATATCTCTCATTGAATTTTTTATTGTTGTCCGTATGAGTGGAGCCTTGTTAGGAAATCTTTAATAACACGCATGTCCAAATTATTATACATGTTTGACTGCTTATTGCCTTACACTTGATTAAAGCATTTCACTTGCTATAGACATTTCACATAGACCTACTATTCATTTCAATCAAATTATTTAAAGTTTAAATTGCCTTTGGCAAAATACAAACAGTAGAGTTGAAAATGCTGTACCAAATGGATTCATTTTAAAGCTCCGCTTGTTTGTGGTTTATTTGTTATGGCCCCGGAATGGCATTTGCTGTGTAGTAGACAATACATTTTAACGGCTTATGCTAGTGCCCGCCGATCGGGAATAGCACACATGGACTATACTTTAAGTCTAATGTGTGTGACGCTTTTTTATTGGCATTGTAGGTAGACTTTGAAACCACAGTAAAAGTGACAACGATTGAAATCTACGAAACATTAGCCGGAGGAGTTGTTACAGGGATTATGTGTTTTCAAGAAGGAGCCTACCACTCTCTGTATATTGGCGAAGCTAAACCTGTGGAAGGTGCAAGGATCTTTTCACCGGCCTTGGTATGGAACACTCTTTGTAAATAAAATTGGTGAAACATATGTAACAAACTTCCAGGTACCCAGAATATCAAGTACGATGGGTTCACGATAGTATGATACGTTCACGTCAAATTTAGTTTGTAAACACATATCCAACAAGACTGCAGCTGCGAATACATGCTAAGAAACCGAATGTGACGTGATGCATATCGTCAGAACAGCATTATTTTATTATATTTATCTCATTATTTGAAATTTCCTTCACTTTATAGACCCAAATGTTAGCGGATTCCATTATTGTATCGGTTTCATAACAATTGATAGGCTGGAGCTGAAGGATTCACCAAGAAATAACAAATAAAGACGAATTTCACTCACTCCCTTCTTCGCAACAAATTTGGTTTATTTGGTTTAACATGTATGCCTATGAATTAATTCAACAGTACTAAACAACGGCAGCGTTTACACACTTATACCTTTTTAACAGTTTTTTTTATTAAACATTTGGATACATTATACAAGTAGGACAAAATAGTACATAAGTAATATCACATATCGACTGTTTCTACATACAAAATAGAAGACTAATACAAATATTATTACAATTTAGATGTAAAAGAGAAGCTCTTTCTGAATTCACTTGTTTATGACGATCACATACAATCATCACAATTCCGCAAGTTTAAGCCTTAAGTTTGGCATGATTTTTGAATGTGAATTAAACGATCAGTTAAACGCAATAAAACTAGGCAAACGTGTTTAAACGATAAAAGTGAAAACCTATCATACTAATGCATTGCTTTATTGTTTTTCCGTATTTTGTAATATTATCCATTCTTTGTTTTTTTTTTTCCATTGTTTTCCATTTTCAGACGTCATCTTGTGTTTCCAACCAGTTACGGATTGAAGTATTTACTGCCCCGATAATAAGGAGCGGTTGGTCTGGCTGGATGGAAATAGATGCAATACGGCTGAACGGGACATTAGTGTAAGCATGGGAAAACTGTTAAACGTTCTCATTACATTATTCAAAGACAGAAGAGTTTAAGTATATATGGCCATGATTAGTATAGATTTCTAGAAGTTTTAATTTATTCCGTGGATGAAAGCCTTAGAATAAACAAAAATGATTCGTAAATAAACAGAGAGAACATTCTTGAGGGTATTTGTAGTATGTTTTAAAACAATTTTATTTGGTATATAAGGGTAAACTTCTCTGATCATGGGTCTTCGGTAAATTAAAATTTCTATAAAAAGCATAAATGCCTACAATTACAATTTTGTATTTAATTAAACTATCACGTAAAGATCACAATTCGGAGTTTTGTTTGAAATGTTCTGAAAGTGTTGTTGGGCTTTAATTGCGCTGACATATTGTTGTTTATATTTCATGTATATTTAATTATGTAGATATTTTGTGTATTTTTGTACTTTGGATTAGCTATATGTATTTTTTTTTTTTTTTTTTACCTTTTCAAATATATTATTTAATTTTTACCTTTTCAAATATATTATTTATTTGAATTGTTAAACCATACATTTTGTGTTGCCGGTTGTCTTTTCTTATTGTGTTTAAATCACTAAGCACTATATATACACTGGGTGTCAAGTGAAATTTCGCGTAAATGTCTGTTATTTTTTATTTCCTTAAAAAAAACATCAACGTCTCCAACATTTCAAATAATATTAAGAAAACCGACTTTACGGTCGTTTGCAACATTGAACAGAGCATCTGAAATCAGCAGCAAAGGTCAATCAAATATTCAAAATAAAACAAGAAACAACCATTATTTTAAATGATCAAAAAATGCCCTTTGTTGTTTTTTTCTTGACAATTACATAATGTCGAGCCATTCTAATGTAAATCACACAATTCATCAGTCAGTATTAAACAATGGAGGTATTTGCTAACCGGAAAACCCTTGATAAAAAGAATGTTATTAATAACTTGGATTTGATATAAACGAATGCATTTAAAACTTATAAAAGAACATATTAACATATCAGGGTAGGATGTTATCCGATGACCCATGATATCAGTTTCCAAACAGACCTTCATTATAATACATTACCAGACAAATACCAAATTGACGTGTGGTTGGCGTATATTGTAATGCTTAATGATGAAATCTTAAACGCACTTTCTCGGAGTTGTCCTTTCCAATATAACCTGCGAAGTCACAAAGGTAGCGCTAACCAATCATCATCCTCATCGGTAATTCAGGACACATCTTTTTCAATTTCAAGACCAAATTGAATTCTTATTATTGCAGCACAGTGCAGAAAACATCTTCGATATGAATTCTACGAAAATACTAAATACTGATTATAGCACTGATGATCAGACCTTAACATCACCGTTCAATAGAAATCATCAGATAAAGAAAGCTCTTAACTTATTAAGGAAATTATCGCAACTGTTTTTGTGCGTACCGAACGAATGGTTTCTGATCGTGTGACTAGTATTGGACATATCCCTTACTTTCCCTTGAAAATGAGACCCGCGCAACAAAGCGCCAATTGAAAATGTTGCTTTTCTAATTATAGGTTAATATTAGATGGCAATCTCTTGTACACACCGAAACAAAATAAATCATACAATGATTTTTTCCTGATGTTTTTTTCAAATGTTGTCTGAAGTTTGTATTGCTGATGCTTATCTATAAATGCTATATAAAACGACGTCAGCGAAATAGTTACCTTAAAATGGTTAATATTATACCTCTGGCATTATCTATTTTGCCTTTAAATAAGCACATTATTTATTAATACGGTGATACAAATCTGCATTGTTTTTTTATGGCAAAACACTTGTTGTTGAACTTTACATTTAAAGTATTATCTCCACATTTTTTGTAAAATATAAGCTTTTTTCACTTAATGTCACCATTGCTTATGTACTTATAGCGAAATATTGATTGTGTAACATCTTTGAAAGGTTTTCTTTATTTCGTGCAACATAAACGTTGTGGCCGGGTAATACAGTTTGTTTTATATGTATCCTATCACATCCTATCACATTAATGCACTGATTGGGCCTTAAAGTAATCTTTTGTGAAGAGGCACATTCGACTACTGCTATCCTACTCTTGTGTTGTTCTAACCGCTTAGCAAGGATGGCCTCACTCCTAGGTAAGATACCATGGACTGTGCAATTCAGCATTTTGTAAATATTGTGCCCCAAAGTTCTCGTCACATTCATGCCAGAAATTTTGCAAAATATTGGTACCTACTTTTGGCAGGGATGCTTGTGGATTAAAAGGTGCCAGATGTAACTTATTAAAGACAAACTGTGGTGTTGCTTTTGGTAACCAAGTACTAATTTTAATTGAGCCTCAATGTAATCAGCATTTGGTATGTTGTTGCCATCTGAAAACTGTATGTGCAGTACATCATTATAAGGGTTAATAGTCAAATGATCTAAATTTATAGTGTAGAAAGTTTCTGCACCAGCAGTTACACAACTACCCGTATATCATTTCGAGGGTTCAGAGGTAAAAGGTGCCAACTTCCAATTTCAACATTTGGAGAAAAAACGGAAAAAACGAAAATATTGAAATTTCTCCGTTTTCCGTTAAGTCTATGATTTTATTTTGCCTAGTCTGACTAGAATGACTATTGCTTGTCATGTTGTGAACGTTAGAAGCCAAGGTATACAGTAAAACACATTATATTTGCAATTTTGTAATGAGACAAATGCCATTAGATATTAATGTGTGGGGGTAAAAGGTGCTAAATGTACTTGACACTGTTCAAGTTCATTTCTGCAAGAAGTAAAAGGTGCCAAGTGCAGATAGCACTTTTTACCGCTATAATATTTCATCATGTTTGAGTATTTCTAGAATCGAAAGGGGCCAACTGCGGTTAAACCCTTTAAACATTTGAGGAAAACCAGGTAAACTACTGTTATGCTCATATTATTTTTTTATTATACATGTATTTTAAGATAAAATAACAACCAATATATTCGGTCCCTTTATTTAGACGATTAATGCATTTTGTAACACAATAAGAAATTAGGTAAACTTTAACAGTTAAGTCGTTTACATTTTTCTTTGTAGTGTCTGTTAAACTTGAAGTTCTACATGGTACGCAGATAAACTTAAATATTGAAAACTTCATGACTTAATATCAGATAGTAAGCAAAACTGCATATGCATTGATAATAAAAACATTACCTATGTCTCTTATATTTTGTTAGACAATGAACACGTATGTATCATACAGTAATAATGATGTACACAATTCAACAGATATGCTGTTTCCCAATAAATAATTTCCATTTTAATTTAACAATTTTATGGATCCATATTCTAATGGCTTATCATTAAGGTAATCGAAACTTTGACCTGTAACCTAGTCCATATCTGTGTTAATTTGATGCTTTAAACACCTGTCGGCGTTTCGTCTTTGAATTTGTAACACCATCAATTTTGCATAGAACACAATAATCGATCATTTTTTTTAATGTAATTAAATAAAAAAAAACGTTCGAAGGCACTATTATATTATTGGTCAGTTCTGGTACTCGTTTCAGAATCGATGGACTTTTTTCTTTCACGACCGTTCATTTTACAATATGATTATAGCATAAAACACTTAACGATTATTTCAATATGTTTATTACATAAATTTATTCAATTAAAGAGCATTGCTGTTACGATGAGTTATGACATACCTGTCAACTTATTATTCAGTTCTGACTGACCAGTCAGACCACTCGTTCTCTGCTATCTACACAAGTTAAAGATATTTGATTTGTGTTGAAAATTGTTTAGAGACATGCACTGTTAAGAACATAATTTTAAGACAACACAAAATCTATTATTTTGAGACCAATAAGTATATAATAACTAGTTAACGAAGAATGATGAAACAATTATTATCAAATGATCAAAGATCAGTAGTATGCCAATAAACACATTTATAAGTACTGGTATAACTTCATATAAATTTTATTGCCTTATAATATTAGAGGAAAATGATAACAAAACAATTGAGATACTCAACGATCAATGCAAGTAAAGAACAATTTTAACCCTGTAGTACAACTTCATTTTTTATGTTATTTTAATGTAAGTAGTAGCCTTTTTTGCATTTGTAATATATATAAACGGTACCTTATATCTAATAAATTTAAAAGCTATTGCGGTATTAATTAGTATGATTATAAAATATGAGCCCACTACAACATTCGTTCCAGTTACATAGAAAAGTTAAATAAAATAGACGTTTGAATATTAATTTAGTTAATACCATAACACAAAAATATTTCTCCACCTTAGTAGTCAAATCAAGCATCCCAACATTCATAACCATGAAGACAAGTTTCATGATAATTATCATTTTCCAGTAGTTAACCCCAGCTTGACCGGTAAGATAAACAATTAGCCAGAAAAATTCCTGGAAAAAGGAGATAACTGATTTTAGCACTTCTGTTGTTGTATAAATACAGCCTTATTGTATTGGTAAAAGGTTACAAGTAAAGTTAGCACCTTTTTCCACTGTAAAAAAGTTTACATTTTGTTTGCAAGAAGGTACCAACTGTACTTGGAACCTTTAACCTGAACAAATTTTCCCTGAAAGTAGTTAGCTCATTATAATTCTATCAATTTTGCCCATATAAGGAATGAACTTGAACTAGAGAATTTACCCACATATAAAAGGTACCTTGTATGTTTGAAAAAACACAAAATGTCATATTTGACCATAATTGATGTTGGCACCTTGTACCTTTGAACCCTCGACTTGTTTCACCTACTAATTTGAGACCCACAACAGTCGTACCCAGGTTCAATCCAACAGCCTGAGTACTTACCAAAGTGGCTCTTCTTCATGCACAATCCGCAAACCATCTGTTGAGATATAGTGGAGCAATTTCATGTCCTTTCTCATTGCTCATATGGCAGGTTGATTGAAAGTTCTTTGCAGCAATCGGTTTCTTTATATAATACACACCTTTGCCTCTACTTCCACCACTACCACTATATTAACCAGAGTTATCACCATGTCCTGTGACTATAATTTAGTTCCCATGTCCTGTGACTATAATTTGGTTCCCATGTCCTTTAAACTTCAAATTATAACAATAACTTATTTACCATATAAGTATCATCAATAAATGCCCTGATTGAAATACATTAGCTTATTTTAAACAAAATATCACCAAAATATCATAAACTCTGTTTTGTATTACATAAATACCATGCCCAAGTGTCCCAGCAAACTTCATTCCAACAGAGTAAAACTATAAAATTTGACAAGTAAGATTTTATTTAACATCACAAATTTTTTAAAGACTATCAAATCAATTAAATTATATACCATCTAAATTAATTGATTTATTTTTTTATTTTTATTTATTGACACCTAGTTTATTTCATTTTATAGTATTTTATTCAATGTTTCATGCAAGTGACTTTCATTTCATTCATGCTACAATTTCTTACATCAAAACAACAATATCAATCAATCAATATGGATCTTTAAAAATAAATGGCAACTGCAACATTGAATTTCTGATTAAACAAGCTGTTGTTTAGGAACACAGTTAATATGGCCACTATATATCACCTTATTACACAATGCTCATCGTTCACTGTTTCCTTTTAAAACATGTCCTCCTTGTGCCTATCCCAATGTACTCCAAGACATGAAAACGTCCAAGCCTCTTTAACCGCCCTGGGCTACAACGACCGAAATGTACTAAGTTCCAACGACCGAAGCTTTCTTAACAAGACAAAATGCTTTCTGCTTGAAACAATTCTCCTCAGCTCAATCGTCTTATAACAAGTTTTAGTTCAATCCTGTGAAATTGTATTAAGTATGTATTTGTGTCTTGTTTTGGTAAACATAAATGTTTAAGAAGTAAAAAAAACAACAGACTCATAAGTAACACTGGCACTAAGATGTTTGTAGAATAATACATATCTTTTGGGGCCAATACTCCCGGACTCACTTGTCGGTTTTATGTTCATATTCTATTGACACATTCGTAAAAGTAACACAAAGTAGATCACTCTACTATTTTATGCCGTGGATATATCAGAGTGGTACACTACGACATACTCTGGAAATACAGAAAAACTTTCATAAGCATCTTAATATAAATATTGATAAATAGTATTTCACATATTTGATTTTAATAAGGCAATGACTTCTAAATTGAATAGATTTAGAATTGGATATAATTTCCTAACATTAAATTAAACATACTAGCTGAGAAAATGGCCGCGGTCATTGCGAAAGTACAGAAACATCTACGAAACACATAAAACACACGTCTAGCACAGCAATAACACATTTACCGATTGTGGATCAAGAAGTATGTAACTGACTCTATACTGCATACTGCATCTCTCCCATTGAGCTCGTGTTTGTCTGTCTGTTTGTAAAATAAGAATGTGATAAGAATTTGCAATAAACAAGTATATTCAGCCATGTTCAATTACAAAACAATGCAATTACTACAATTTGAATACAAGTTTGAATTCAACTGCAACCATAAGCAATTCGAAATAATACCATGACTAATCTGTTGAATAATATTGAATATATTACATCATATAAAATGTCAGCTGTATCTACCATAGAAGCCAGAATTAGAATGACTTCTGAAGCTCCCTCCAAAACAGTACAAACAATAGGTCACACTTGATTACCGCAGGTCACACATGTAAATATACCTTCAACCATCACTTTAAATTGCGTAAGGTCAAAGGGATATATTGACGGGATGTTGGATTGAACGGGATGGGTCAGTGAGCGGTGTCCCTCCCAATTTTTAAAATTGCATTCCCCGATGGTGCAATTTGACGTATATTACAAGAACTTTTAAGGTCAAAAGTAAAGTCAATCATTTAAAAAATCACAATGTATGCAAAGTTTATACAATTTAATGAATTCACTGTTTCATTTAACATTATTCTAATATGCAGATATACAGGTGAAACAAAGTCAATACATCTGCAAACTGAGTCATGGTTACACAAAAATACGCCGATTCTCGCCTTGTGCGCACTGCATCAAGGCCTCATTTTGCTCCACGTGAGCACCTTCCATATAAATCATTATGAGAAAGTTCATTATGTCGTTGCCTAGGCGAGGCCCCGGGGGCTCTTCAGTCCACGGACTGAGGAAATGCAGCTTGTCTAAAACGTTTTAACCTGGCTGTACATTTTGTCGCGGGTCTGGAGGTTTTCGGAGAGGTTGTTTAGGTGAAGCAGAGTGTCTCACATCATTATTAGGGAAGCTACGAAATCATACTTCTGCATGACGATGGCAAACCCCAGCCCAACAGCGTCACTTTCGTTATAGACTCGTTATGATCAAACGCAAAATGCATCTGATCATCTGCATGGCGCCCTCATGTGAACACCAGCGGACGTTCCTTACTCCATTAGACAGAATTCAGGCTTTTCCAGGATGCGCTGAAATGAGAAAATATGGGAAAGTGAAACATTTGTGTTAATAAAAAGATAAAGATACTATTTTATTTGAGTCAGATTGTTGCGATTGCCTTTTTTAAGTCATTTTGGTGGGCTACAAAGTCCACAACTGATTTTCCTGTCAATTCACCGTCCTAGTGCAGTTTTTACGGTAGAAGCGGTACAACCGCTCTACAATGGCCCTGAACCGCTAAGCTGTGGCTGCCTGTGAGCTGGTGGTAGCAAAGTGGTAAGCCACGCAGTTGTTGTTGACCAGATGCGGTGCTAGTTTCTGGATCTTGATGCCGGTACCATTCATCCGGCCAACGATAACCGCCGCGCCGTCACTCCCAAACGCACATAGACGATCGTATTTGAACTGATTCTCTTTCAGAAACGTGTCGACCTCGTCATCTATGATATCAACACTGCCGTCACATGGAGCTTGGAGTCCGGCACAGACGGTATTTCAATGTCCCTGGTAGAGGTATCGGATGTAGTTGATCATCTGTTTTTGTTTTTCTTTGTTTGTTTTGGATAAAACGATAAAATTACAATGCCGACAAAATTGGCTTTGCGCTACGTTTTTGCATTTTATTATTTTTAAAATCCGCTTTTGTATCAATTTTATTTGTTTTTTTAGATTTTAGCTAAATTATTTTCGACTACTAAAAACAGACATAAGCATATCGTTCGATTAATCTCGAAATCATAGTTTTAATTAACAAATCCTCTACCCAACAGTAATAATTTTAATTATAAACGAAGTATTTATTCATGACGTTAAGTTTGTAAATCATCTTTAAAATGACTTGCAATTAGATGTGTTGCTGACGTTAGAAACATGCCACGAATTCATACTTATTTATGTATAGATAACTGTCAGCCACTATGACCAATATCGGATCCGTTTCCTGGACAAAAGCATTTTGTTCTTTTTAAGAAGCATATCGATCTAGACAATAACTAAGACAACAGTCCCTGCAACAACAATTACTAAGACAACAGTCCCTGCAATAACAATAACTTAGACAAAAGTCCCTGCAATAACAATTACTAAGACAACAGTCACTGCAACAACAATAACTTAAACAACAGTCCCTGCAACAACAACAACTTAAACAGCGGTACCTATAACATCAATAACTTAGACAACAGTCCATGTAATAACAATTATTTAGACAACAGCCCATGCAATAACAATAACTTAGACAACAGTCCCTGCAACAACAGTTATGTAGACAACAATCCCTGCATCAACAATTATTTAGACAAAATCCCCTGCATAAACACAATAATTAGGTACATGTATAATAATTAGGTAACCTATACAACAGTCCCAGCAATAACATTAAGTTCGACAATAGTCCCTGCAGCAACAATAACTTAGACAACAGTCCCTGCAACAACAATAACTTAGACAATAGTCCCTGCAACAACAATTACTAAGACAACAGTCCCTGCAACAACAATTACTAAGACAACAGTCCCTGCAATAAACAACAGTCCCTGCAACAACAACAACTTAAACAGCGGTACCTATAACATCAATAACTTAGACAACAGTCCATGTAATAACAATTATTTAGACAACAGCCCATGCAATAACAATAACTTAGACAACAGTCCCTGCAACAACAGTTATGTAGACAACAATCCCTGCATCAATAATTATTTAGACAAAATCCCCTGCATAAACACAATAATTAGGTACATGTACAATAATTAGGTAACCTATACAACAGTCCCAGCAATAACATTAAGTTCGACAATAGTCCCTGCAGCAACAATAACTTAGACAACAGTCCCTGCAACAACAATAACTTAGACAATAGTCCCTGCAACAACAATAACTAAGACAACAGTCACTGCAACAACAATTACTAAGACAACAGTCCCTGCAATAGCAATAACTTAGACAAAAGTCCCTGCAATAACAATTACTAAGACAACAGTCACTGCAACAACAATAACTTAAACAACAGTCCCTGCAACAACAACAACTTAAACAGCGGTACCTATAACATCAATAACTTAGACAACAGTCCATGTAATAACAACTATTTAGACAACAGCCCATGCAATAACAATAACTTAGACAACAGTCCCTGCAACAACAGTTATGTAGACAACAATCCCTGCATCAACAATTATTTAGACAAAATCCCCTGCATAAACACAATAATTAGGTACATGTATTTGTTTTTGTAAAGTGCAATGATTAAATATATTTTATTTTTTAAATTTCCTAATTTAATAAGTATGTTTTATTCTTGTTTAGTAGGTAAACAATTTATTTAATTCACAGCGCTGAAAAAACAAACACTAACAATCAAATCTATTTCGAACACTCATATATCTTGAAAACGCTTTTTGAAAAGTTGTTGTATCATGTTACAACGCCCTATTCAGTGCATTGTAATTTACTAAATTATGTTAGGTAAAAAGAACTAGAAATGGAGATATTTTCTTCTTGTTTAATGATTTAAATGTAATATGATTTTCGCGACAGCGGATTGTCATGATTTATACTGAGGTTAGTACATCTTCATTTGGACTTATCATCATATTAATAACATTATTTTTTCAGCGATTGCACATTCTACAAGAAATACAAAATTTAACCCGTTAAATGATTAGTTAAAAGATTTGTTTCGGTGCATAAAATATTTTAAACCTAAACGGTTTTACAGTTCATGCTTAATCTGGAATATTGATAAATAGTGGATATTATAAAGGTAAGAAATATTACCTATATTCAACTCATTGTTTCAAAGCAAAAAGCTACATAAATCGTGTTAACTTTCTTTAAATTAATCAAATTCGAACGAGCCCAATATCAATCAATAGTTTTGGTTAAGAATGATCGTCTTGCATTAATCAAAAATAAATCCGCTAACCTCACACACTGTGGATAATACGCTTTGTTGGATTATAACATAAGAGTCAGCGAAGTACATCAATTGAGTTTCATAATAAACATAGCAGTAACACATGTATGAACATTAAAACTCATTTGATGCAATATTGGTGGCATATATAAAAAAAAAAAATAATTATCAGTCATAAGTGATTTACATTTTTCCAAAAAAATATACTCTAACATATACGATACTGCGCTAAACTATTCATTAATCATTCGCAACATCCTAAATATCATATGAGTAAGGGTCTGATGTCCAAAGTTAATGACAAAAATATAAAAACAGCAAAGCCAATTTTCAATATCGTATCTTGGTAGTTTGATGATTAAAATAATTGTTTTATTCGATTTTGTGAATATTAACTTATCCATAAAATCAGATATACATTTGCTTGACGCTCGTTTGATTTTTGTAGTAGTAATATGTTGCAATGCACACATTGAAACTACGGAGTCAAGTTATAAAACGTAATCTAGTGAAAAGCTTTGCTCAAAAAGGGCTCAAAATCGACCTCAATAAGACGAATTCCTGTTCGTCAGTGCTACTAAGACGGTTTGAACATAGCATGATTAACAGCTTTGTCAGAAAAGGGCTACAAATCATAAATAAAACAATTTCCTGTACGTAAGTGCCGCTAAAACATGCAAGCCCAACCTTACAATGTTTAAAACGATAAACAATTGTCAGAGAGTAAATTTGTGCTAGCTCTTTGTTTCATTTAGGGTTTAGACTTCAGGTCAAGGAGAAACCGGAAATATGCATAAGTATTTTGTATAAACATGGTGATTTAGCGACGGATATGACTTAGATCGTCATTATATTATAAACAAAAATTGTTAGGCTACGCGTCTCAACTTAAACTAAACGAAGTAATGAATGCAATGTATGGTTCCTAATCATTCTAAACAGTGTTATTGTTTCTGTCAAAAAAGCCATGATCTTATGTGCATTATGAGTTTAAATAACGTATATTTGATATCAGACTTTGTTTATAGTATCCTGTACATCTTTAGAATTTATGATTATTTGTGGGTTGGTGTTATTATTAAGCAATAACAAAATGTTCACTTTTACAGCTTGTGTCATTTGTATATGTATTTTTGCATTTATCTTATAATCCTGTTCCTGTTCGACTACTGTTCCAATCTTTTTTCGGATTTCGTTTTTATTGTGTTGTGTTAGTGAAAGGAACACATTTTATTATTGCGACATTTAATGCCCCACTAAAAATGGCGATTCCGCGATTGCATGCATTCCCCCGAAATCAACCTCTTGTATATACATATAAAACTTGTCTGAACTCATATTGTAATACAATTATTCTTTAAATCATTTCAGAACGCTTTTTTATAAACGCAGAAAATTAAGCGTACCAAAGAATAAAACAGAGATAGAACGATTTTTTTAACAGTTACACACCAATGAAACGTCTAATCGTTACGCAGAAAACAGTTATCTTGTTTTGTATTTTGATCTTTTTTTTTATTTTTCAAGAAACAAATTAAAAGGAAAATTACATCGCATTTTTCATTTTGTAAGCTCTCATGTCTATTTTTTTTTAAATTATGACAAGCCTAAGCTTTTAGTAAAAGTCAACAAGTCACTGTGTGCTCACATAAGGAAAAGGATAGAACATGAAATTTAAAGAGTTTATCCCATTCAGATAAGTTAATCTTTTATTTACCTTGATATATTGCGTTACCTTATCAATTTTTAACAGGGCCCAACTGTTCCTTTCGTAAGTTTACTACTGTAACATATGTTTTGAAGTTCACATTCACTCCAGTTGAATTCCTGTGACTTTCAAGCTTCTTGACATTGAAAATACTCACACCTGAATTATATATAGTTATTAAGAGTAAGCCAAGATGCATTTTCTCTTTTTTCATCATTTACATTCGTTTGTGTAAAAAACACCTCAATTCTATCCGAATTTGCTTTGATTATATCTCGTTTTATTATATCAAAACCTTTGAATCTAACTCTACTAAATACAGAAGATTCCATAGCATTATTTACAAATACAGCACATGAAAATCTTATTTAGATTGAAAAAGAATACATCCATTCATAAACCTGCGACACAAGGACGCTATGATTGAAAATGTTTAACTAGTTGTATCATGTTCCAACGATCTATTCAGTCCATTGAAAGCGACATTTTCGTCTGTGTTAAGAGTGAAAAGTGGGAAGGCAAACAATGGTTGCAATATTTTTTTCCTGTTTGAGAAAATTCAGGCAGAAGATCGTTTTGGCACGGGCGACTTATTCTTAAGTTTGGATTGTTTTGCCTCATGCTTTATATTTACTTATGGCCTCTTATTTCGGATACTATCTGTTCATCTTCAATCATAGTAAGTTAAATATTATAAATTTCATGTTATCTAATTATTCTGAATTAATATGTGGAGTAACTTTGCACTGTTCTTTTGATAAATTTATACGTTTTCTCTTTCTATTACAAATATAATATCCATGTTTTAATTATACGGAAACCAGAAGAAAGCATTAAGCTTAGATATACCCGGTATGCTCAATATACACAACACAACATATGATTATGTATTCAATCGAAAACATGATTGAGAGTAGCAAACTCACATGTTTGAAAAAAAGATTACACCAAAAGCCGATTTGGCATGATACCATCTAACCTATACTTAAACCATTATAAAACAAAGAAATTCTTTCAAATAATTGAATTGCATAATCAATTCAAAGCAAAAACAAAACTGGTCACAAGGCCATATATTCAAAATTTGTACATGAACACAGCCAACATCTCCATTTTGGTAACATAACTTGTCGATCACGTTATGCATGATATCAATATGATAAAATAAGAGAGTTCCCGTACTTAAACGAATATGTTTAATATGTATCCCGTCTCATCATTAATATCACTGGTCAACTGTGGACTACTTTGGTAATATATTAGGTTATTTTTAGCATTTGTTTCCTTTATACAGTGAATCTAAAGTAAAAAAATTGTACTTAGCAATACTTAACTTCCATTGTACGTTTGTAAACGATAAATTATCGTACACGGAGAACATATTAAAGGATATATGTTAATGCGTTACATAGACATACGATGTGCTGTTTGTAATGTTGTAATGTTGTATCAAATATCTTTGTTTATCATATGTTTGAATCGCTACTGAGACTTCTGTATTGTACGTTTGTTGCAATATACACTTCCTGTCTAGGAACAAAGTGGAACTAATTGGTATTTAAATTATACCAGAGAGTGACTTTCATACTCGAGTTATCTAAACTATATCAACCATACTATACACGCTCATTACAAAAGCTTGTATGAACACTCTTAACATTATCCGTATGAAAATAACCCAACATTTCTGCTTTATAACTGCTTGGAAAGCCTCTTCAAAACTTGCTATGACGAAGAAAAAAAAACAACTAGTAAAAAAGCTTATATCAGAGGACGTTGTCATAGTTTGCACAAATCACGCCACTAGTTCAGGATTTGTCCTGTCATTGAAACCATTGTCGTTTATTGAACCAAAAATAAACTTATTGTTGGAAACAAAGAGGCACGACGCTCAGATAAGTTTACCGCCGCACAAATTAACAAAACAATGATCATTTTAATGATCTAGATACTTTGAAATTGACCCGAAATGCTCAATATAAAATAAATGTATTTAAATAAATAAACTGCACTAAAACATGTATTAAGATCAGAAAAACCTTTGTGAGCAATGAGTCAGTCTTAACTCTTATCAACTCTGGCATAATATCATTTTACTAATATGCATTTAAAATGAAACAAAGAAACCCTTTCGAATATTTGAATTACATTATAAATTGAAAACAAAATATACCGTTAAAGGTCAAACTTTTTCCAATTGTTTGCAATAACTTGTCTGCCACGTTGCATGGCATCAATAACATGAATACATATAAATACATGTGTGCGTTCATATATAGAGAATACTAGGTTAGTGTCGTGGATGTAGGAAGTTTATCTGGCAAGTCGGAGGAATTTATTGGGTGAGCCGAAGGCGAACCCGATAAATTCCGCAGCCGAGCCAGATAAACTTTCTACATCCACGGCACTAACCTAGTATTCTATTTATCCTGTTACTTTGTTATTTAAACAATATAAATTGCCTTAAAATTATTAAGTATTTTTAAAAATAAGGGGGACAACTTTTTTCACTGGTGACGTCAGCATAATAGGTATCCATGTTTAAATCGCCCCCGAAATAGTTCTTAAAATTGTTCAATTTTATTTAATACGCTTAAAGTCAAAGTCATTGCATTTTATGAAAAATTAAATTCTAAACATGAAAAAGCTTTTAAAAGTGCACAAACACGGATCAGTCACCAAACATTATCTGATATTGTAACAATTATTCCGCAAGTCACAGAGTACAGTACACAGGTCACGATTCAAGATCACGAGTGTTTACAAACAACGCCACATGTTAAATGGATTTAACTCATGTTGATAGTGTTGGATGTTCAGAACTGCACCGGCAAAGAGATCATTCATTTCTGTTATAAGTGAGATTTTTGTCATACACCACAGAAATGGAATAAACTATCGACGAGTACCGTTGAATGCTGTTTCACAAATTTCAGCATTTGCGGGTGGGGTAAGATGTAGAGTTTCAGGTTGATTCTTTTGCCAGTGTCATTATTATGCAGATTGGTGGGGGGTTATGGGCGAGTGAATGTTGTGTTCGATTGGTGGCGGTCTATTAATAAGATACTGAAACAGTATTTGTGGTTTTCCTCTGACATTGCAGAGTACAGAAAAGAAGTTCGTTTTCGCGGTCACATGACCACCTGACTGTAGATAAACATCACGGAATCTACTATCCTAATAAACTTATGTTTACACGGCACCTTGTTATTGGACCAATTTGTATGCAAGTGACAGGACAAATTGTGTTTCTGTTATTTTGCATAATCAATAATACAACATTAAATTCTAGAATTTAAAATCAGGATATAAGTGTACGTCTTATAATATGTAAGGACCGTTGTATCAAGAATTATTGTTTTACCTCATATCTGAATCGCGCTTAACACTTGGTATGTCAAAGCTATTTAAATATATAATGCCCACAGCATGAGAACTCTAAACACACTCAATATAGTTAATAATGGCCCCATGTATGTTATAGCTGACTTGTTGCGTCATATGGTATGGTTTGATTTCGACCTCTCGTAGTGTGAGAAATGTAAAAGTGGGTTGTTTGGAAACAAATGCAATAGAACCTGCTTTTATCTTAACTGCAAATGCACATCCGAATATAACTGCGATGAATGTAAGGAGGGTTATTTGAACATTTCTTCCAACTGTAATCACCTCTGTTCCGAGGGTTGCATGAATGTTTGTCAGAATGATGGATCTTGCAATTGTAAAAAAAGCTTTATAGGGACAAAATGTGAAAATTGTGATGATGGCTTTTATGGACAAGACCGCTCAAAGTCTTGTATTCTTGTATATTCTAATTGTCTTAAATGCAAACGGCATGACGAGTACTGTATGAAATGCAAGAATAGATTTTTCTCAAGTAATGGAAACTGTGTCGAATGTGGAATAAATTGTTTAGAATGGAAATGTGACCCTACCAATGGTCGTTTACCCTAGGATGCAAGGCAGGATTTTGGTCTGACATATGCGATGAAAACTGTAATCTTAACTGTTCTTCGTGTGACCAGTTCTCGAGTGTGTGTTTGCAATGCACTACTGATGTTGTTTTGGACCTTTCTGCAATAACTCGTGTAACTCTTCCTGTGTCTAGTCACGTTGCCATTCGGAAACCGGGAAATGCACTCATGGATGCATTTTCAATCGGAATGGAAGTTATTGTGAAACGGAATGTTCGGACAATTGTGAACAGAATGACGGTGAATCACCATGCAATAGTAGCGGTGTTTGCACAAATGGTTGTGTTGGCGGATATATAGGGACTTCTTGTAATATAGGTAGGAATTGCGTTTTAAAGCTTGAGATATTAATGCATTATTTTTGGAAAAAAAAATCAAAACCAACAACACTAATATCAATTGCGGGCTATTTTAAACTTTCTTTGAAAGCTTTAATTCAACTTAGAAAGGACTGAAAACTGTACAATAAAAATTGAATTATGTTGTTTATGTAAATTTGTTTATGAACATGATTTACTAAGTCATTAGTATAGACGAACTGTTTTCGCTATGATAATAAAGTTGGTTATATTTTGAAACATATCAATACTATTAGCATATATTCCACTCCATGAATCGCGTTTTTGACGATTATTTATTTCTATTGTGTATATAACATCTTGCAACACAAGTTATTGATTGCACTTTCTTGATTTGAAATTGTGTTTTTTTCATAACAATACAATATAAATTAATATAAGGCGTGTTGTTGCGCTTGACTTAGCTGGCACGTTATGGAAATTTCTCCCATGTGCACATAAAATGTTGTAGTACAAAAGGAGATAGCTGCTGCATTTTGTCGAAATGTTAAGTTTAATTCAGTACTAATTTACAGTGTGTGTGCAAACTAAAGGCGTAAAAGTTGTTTTACAGCTAATTCTGAATACACTTTAAAGTAATTAATTATGGGACCTAAAAATACATATACACACCTCTTATGTTACTTAGTGTTACATATTGATTTCAGATGGACGAATTTACATCACTTCATCCACAAATACTGCACTCGCAGCTTTAGTGGGATTGTTTGCTACTTTGTTCATGTGTACAGCTGCAGTTTGCTACCTGTGGAGCAGACGAAGGTCTAAACCAAAAGGTATATCATATCATATTAGTTTGGTTTAAAATAAAACTTGTTATAAAATGTATGTGAATATAGCTCACTTATCATAGATATACGTTTCGTAGTAAAACAATATCAGGGAACCTCTTGTAGTTTCCCATTAAAATAACGTTTTTTTCAGAACCTGCCTCAAATATTTACAATCAAATTTATATATTTCCACTAAAGTCTGTTTGATGAGCTGCATTGTTTATTACAGAACAGAGTTCGAAGATCTCGGAAATACAGTTGGATCAGGCTGAAAAACGAAACAGCATATGAACAGCTACAAATACAGGCAAGCGATCCAACATACAGGAATGTTGACGACAATTACACAGTGATTTCAATGTAGAAGTTCAACACACTCAGATTTCTCATCTGATACTGAATCTAGGACATGTTGATATCATTTGCTAGAGGGTATAAAACTGCAGTCTCAGTTATAAATTGTATCGTGTGTAGGCTATTACATAATCAGATTTTGGCACATTTATAACTCTTTGTCTATGTTATGTTTTGTTGGTTGCATGAACGATATGTAACCTGAAGCATGTATAATGCGGAAAACCTACTAACTGACAATACAATGGGACTTTAACTGTTGATACAAATTAAAACATACACTACGACATAAACATTAGACTCTGAGGTGTCGCATCAAGCGCGCAAACACCAGGCTCATTCCCAGTATATTTCAGTAATGTTAACTGAAATCTCTTTATCTTTTAGATATTGTTTTTATTCCCAGTGTGATCCAAACTGCTTTTATCGCAATAACGAACATGCCATAAAACCAAAATTATTGTCTTAATTTAGCGCGCACAACGTCAGGACGATATATACATAGCACGTGACTGTCTTAATGCAAAAGCACCATATTGTATATCCTATATTTTTTCATAATTGTATTAAGATGTAAGTCCTTATATGTTTTAAACAAAACAATAACACTTTCACTATCCCTTTCATAACATATTCTGAATGAAGGTTAGTTTTTAATAATTTGAAGAAAAATGAGATCAAAGAACAATGATAAGGTCATATTTATTGCATAGTTCAGATTCAAAGGTTTGAAATAACGGTTAAAGATATACGAATGTGTACCATGATGTTTCATTTTTTAAATCAGTTGTTATATTTGTTTGTAAATAAAGGTTTGTTTTCGCCAAACATACTTAAAAAGGTACACATAAAAACGTTGACTGGAATTATTTGATCAAGTGACTCTCCATGGTACAAGATTGAACCCTATTAATACTGACAATAAATAAATGCTACGAATAACAGGTGCAAAAAAGAAGACCTTTGAACGTTTTAAATTACTTTATACTTAGGCCTAACAAATACTGAAAACAAAACACAAAGCGTCACAATGCAGCAACGTCAAACATAACTTACATACACATAAACTTGTCATTATCAATGACTAAACTACCAATATTATAAAGAGTTTTATATATCATCTCTCTATGTATAATCTTTGTATTGTTGGTGACATTGAATATATATAATATCCAGCTGCGTATTGTGTCAACTTGTTTAAGTTAAGATTTTTCTTCCTACTTTCGATAAGCTAAAGTAATTTAATACTTGTCGCTAAAGCCCCATTCTTCTCATTTTACTATGTATGTGTTCCACAGAAGTGTACAATAACTAGGAAAACTAAATCTACCTGAATGAGCTTGATCTTTAAGATTGTTCATATTTACTTCCTTTTTCGTTTTAGTAATGCATATCAAATTTAGACAATAAAAGCAAGCCCTGCTTACTTTACTGTGACCAAGCTTATATTCATGAGGTAAACAAACCCACAATTTATTCAGATGGTTGTTAACTGATGCTGATATAATATATCTATATTGTCAGTGTGCGAAACGTATGTTTAAAGTGTATCGCAATCATCTACACATTGGTTCTGGTTTAATACGAGCATCACGTTTTTCGTTTTTTTGATTTACATGTGTAAGATAACAAATTTACTCCGGATATTTGTAGAAAGTTTCATCGAAAACAATAATTACTAAGCTGTTTTTTTCCAGCCAGTTTTCTGCTTAGTTCTTATATTTTAGTGATTTATATATATTTGAATCAAGTAGTATTTTTTATCATCAGAGAAAATATTTCCATTAAATTTTATGAGAAATAGTTTGCACAACCCGTCGTTCATTTTTTGCTTCTAAGATGAAATCATGAAATTATCATAAACGAATACGTCATCTTTGAGGGTGTGATGTGCTATGAAGAAGACACTTTCGTTAGAAGACACTTTCGTTCGTGTATCTTGTGGTTATTTCCGAATATCATCAAATAATTCATTATACATGAATTTACAATCGAAATTCAAATTAGCGGATATACATATTTTTACTACACTTCTGCAATGGATGTTGCGAAGGAAATAACATATGTTTCTTAGTTTGTAGTTTTGGCTCATTAATAGCCCCAGTAAAATAGCTAGGTCTTAACTTGTTATTAATTAAAAGGCATGTGATAGAAGCAATCTGACACTTTATGCTGTACAATGTGATTCGACTCGTCCATGACATAAGTAAGAAAGCACGTTAAAGGCTCCCTTACTTAAAAGTTCCTAAAATTGGGAATACAATTTCGTCTACTAAGACGACTGACGCATGAACCTATAAATAAGTATAAGCCCATATATTTGGTAAAAATATTTTACAGTGACGGTAATTATTGACGGAGATTATGTAGACTTCACTCATGTCTGTGATTGTTTTAAGGGCGAAATAGCAAAATGTAGATATGATCCCCGATATGGACATTCGTATTGTTTGACGGCTTTGCTTGGGTGTCATAATCGTCTTTCAAGATTATTGAACAATCAGTAAAGTTTGCAAGGTTACATCTTGTGCTGGAAACATTGTTGCAATTAGATGTGTTACATCGGTTATTGAAACCGGATTGTGTACGCTCGGTGATAATGTTGCTGTTTTCTCCATTATTGCTTGATGTTTCAATACATACTAAACATAAATCATTTATGTGTAATAAATTAAACAGTTAATCAATCACGATGATTTAATTGTGAGATATTGCTATTTAAAGGGTCTTAAATATTCAATTGCATATATTCACTTATTTTGAGAACTAGAAAGCATGTTTCCTTAACATTAATATTGACAATTAATGTAAAGGAAACAGTATTTATTATGCCGTGATACAGAGTGTGAAATGTTACATTTCAAACAAACATCGAACGTCTAGTAAAAACTCATTCATAATTCAGTAAAAAATATCACGTAGGCCACCTTTGCAAAGTTTTCAGATATTACAGTCAAATGCCAAGCCATTGTTTCGTTTATCTTTTTTTTCTATAGATTGTTTTATAAAACAATCACGAGCATTGCAACGACAATAACACAGGCAATGGAGGAGCTAATTTATTAAACTAGTCATAGATTAAGTCGACCTTACAGGTGGAAAAATCTATTGCGTACTACTCACATATATAAAAATCGTGGACAATTAAAACACATGTGAGAGTTTATGTTGCAACATAATTTGCGTCTGCATTGCAACTTCAGGTTGCCTATTCCATAATGAAAACCTCAACTTGAAAATTTGTTCTTGATGATAATGTGATCAATATTGTATTATTTATAAAAGCGATTTTATTCCTATTTCCTCTGATACTAAATTTTTACCAGAATGATAAACAATTATAACTGAAATCAAGGATTTTCTATTGATGTCTTTATTGATATCTTGAAATGTATTGTTTTGATTTTTGATAAAGATAAACTACTTAATTTACCGTGTCTTACATGTTCAATTAATACTTTGTCATACTTTATCAAATGAATATTATTTTTAGCCGAAGTGAACTGTTGACAACTTTTGCATGTACTTATTCTAACATGTTGTTTCTTATATATATACTCACAGAAACAACTTCAACTACAAATGTGTCAGATCAAAACGGCCTTATACATGAGAAGGCAAGTTGAACTTACAAATTGACCGTTGCCAATAATATCATTAATTCCTACATACGGATATCACAAAGAGTATGGAAACATCAATTGATGGTAATGATGATCAGAAGCCGAATGAACATTGCAATTCTGAAATTTACTATTAAATACATTTAATTCTAAACAATATGAAAATTGTGTTAATTGTATGATCTTATTATAGGCATTATTATTAAGTATAGCAGCATTCCCATACTGTTGTAGTTAGTTAAGTTCATTGTCAATGGTTATACTATGGCGGCTGTTAATTGGTTTATACAGAAAGAGCTTCCGTGTGTTTTTGCTTCTCAACCCATTGCGGAGTAAGGCTCATTGTATTTGTCTTTAAACGACCTTGAACTCTTTTTATTAATGAAGTTGTAATGCACGTGTCAAAACATCTTTTCCCTGAGTTTTCTTGTAAACTTATACCTACAGTTATGTGACAATATCCTAATAAATCTAACATTAACGACGTTTTCAACACAGTTGACAAAACAATTTAATATAGACATTATATAATTTAAAGCAGGCAACGCTTTCTTAACTGTATACCTATGTTACACATTGAGACCAGATTGTGACACTTGCTTAGACCTGACATGACGCTCAGTCACATATGTCGTGTTTGAAACGAAGACACTTTAAACAGAGACAAGTTAACTACGTTTTTTATTTCCATATGTTCTTTGTTCATTTACAATTAAACGGTTGTAAATATTTGGCGCGACTCAAAATTTTATCTTTAAATTATGTTTAAACTTTTGCTACTGTGCTTGTTTCTGTAGTTTTTTCACATACGTATCCCATTTCACATTTACAAATTTCTGGGCTCAAATGACCACTGCACAACTTATTTGGCCAAAGTGAAAAAAAAAACATTTGTGGGCCCACTAGACCCAAAATGAATTTTCGAAAAACAATGGTAAGAAAATGTTGACCTGATCAAAGGCTAACTGATCATCTGCCAAACTATGGCGTCTTAAATGGCAACCTACCCCAAAGCTTTAGGCTTAAAAATAAGCAAGCAATAAGTGCACTGTTATTACTTTTTGCAGGAATTAAATACAATTTAGTAAGCTCAGCAAGTATGCACACCAGTATAAAACATGAGTTACGAGGATTATTATTAAGCAAATGAAAGTAAGAAATAATCAATTTCTTAAATGTTAGATAAAAAAAGATGCAGTCGAACGCCAATGTGAAGCGAAGAGTTAAACTCACCAAAGAACAAATTTGGAGTGGCAGCACAAGGGGTGTCCCGCCTTCTTGATATTGGATGGTTACTCTCATTATTCCACTAAGCAGTTCGGATATTGCACTGATATTTCAGGCTAAGTGAGTTTAACCAAGCTTGTTCCTACAACAAGTTTTTAGTTGAATAACGCATTGTCATATACTGTAGAGATGTTTGACTTTGAAAATACACCCAAAAAACCTACAATATCGGTCAATAGGTGCAAGTTTGTTTATTATCACACCAATCCTTTTCAGGAATAGGACAAATGCCGTGTAATTCTGAGAAAAACCTAAGCCACTTAAGTCAATCATTGCGAATGCCTTCCGTTATCCTTAATTTATAAGCTTTTACTTCCTATCCAGATATAGCGTCTTAAATGCGCCGTAAAGAGTCTACTCGAGCAAATATTTTGTTCAAAGAAATACAATATTCATACCAATGACAAAATTTCACCAAGATGTGATTTTCAACATTTTTCTCAATTTTGACCAGTGGGATTCTTATAATAACTTTGCATGAGTCGATCTCAAGACCATGGAATACTAAAACAGTTGTGGGGTCTACACGTTTCTTTTTATTTAGAGGGACCCCAATTTCATTGCATACTGTATGAAATTATTTAATTAATACATACATGTATACCAAATGTTTTTGTCCTATAAAAGTAAACACATTTTGGCCAGCCGAAAATAACATCGTCTATATAATGGTCAATGGATGGTAGTTCTGTTATGTTTTAACTAGCCAATGAATAAATGTAGATAAAACCAAAAAAAAGAAAGGGGCGCAAGTGACAACGAACGGAAGATGAAGGTCAAAGTATATTGCCCTTGCTACATTCATCTCAAGAAGGTAAATATCGAACGGATTGATAGGCAATAGCCGAAATGCTGATGTTATGTATCTTTTAGCCTATAATCAGTTTGGGCCTTAATCGAGAATAATATCGACTACCTTAATACATGACGTATACGACGCGGCTTGGATTTCATTTTAACACCCACATTTATTCCACCGTTATTTCTTCGAACATTTGAGCCCTCCGTACGATTTAGGGATGAGGTAAAATACAGCCATTCTGCTTGCTTTAATTTCTTAATCAAATTTATCTAAAACAATTGACGGATTAGCTTCAGCTAGCTTATTTTTTTTTTAATTCAAAACTGTTTCTCTTTTCAAAGTATCCCAGCTCGAAACCATCTCAATAACAATAATTAATCTCAATAACTTGGTCTGCCTGATTAAGGGAAGCAGAAGTACTATCTAAAGGCAGAGCGGCAGTAACCACGATTGAAAGCGGACCGCGCGCGGTATGCTGCGCAACGGAACTTTTCTGGACCACTGTAGTAACAATAATGTTTCATTTTAATCAAAATACCTAGAATAGTGATGATTGTTACATATTAGGCAAGGATGTTGTTATTTGAAGGCTGTTCTGTGACATTTCATGTGTTTATAAAAATACAATTTGGTTGAATTTTGTTGTACCGCATTAGTCACTACAGCTAGTGGCAACAGCTAGTGACGAGCCCGAGGACAAACGCCACAGCTAATTTCAAAGCGCATTTTAAATTGCTGATCATATTCACTTCAGCCAAGTTCAGCATATTTTCTTGCTGTTAGCCTATTATATCGACCTTATTGCAACGACACTTGGGTTCAATCTGGGCGAGCTGTTAATAATAAAGAGCTATAGGCAAGAAAGGAGTGGGTCCATTGTTCACTGTTTTTAAGACGCATTTTGTGTGCGCAATCTCTCTAATGATAATCATATCACAGCATGTTCAGCGTTTACGGGTTTGTCTAGGTATAATTATTCACTTAAAGCTACCAGAGAAGTTCCTTGAACAACAATAATTAAGACAATAGTCACTGCAACGACATTTACGTAGACAACACTCCTTCAAATAAGAAAAATAATACTATCCCTAAATGAAAACTAACTTGGAATACCTAAGGTGTTTTTTTTTTCAAAAACAAACGTTGATATTAAACTTCTTCATAACATTAAATCGCATCCATAGAAGTCTGCCACAGCCAAATGCAAGACATTTACAATGCCTGCGTTCCATTTTCTGTTCGTCTTCAATATGTTATATTCGCCTGAGAACTCCTTATTTCTTCAGCAGCATATCCTTGTATCCAGGCAGAAAATAAATTATATTTTTCCAAATAACGAATCATGCAATAATACAACGGTAAATGCATTTCTTCTGCACCTTTGTTTAAATCTCCGTCGGTTTTAACTGCAGAAAAAATATCAATCAGTAGTGTGTATTCTTCGTTTCAGTCATTTAGATATTTATTATATGTGCCTTAATTTCCTTTTTCATATGCAACAGTAAAAATACAGCACGCCGTATTGAAATATCAGAATAACAATACTGGTGTTGTTTTTTTTATTCCGTATCAGGCTTGTACAGCGCGTAATTTATTAAATGCTTCCGAGTCTCTAAAGATAGCGTGACAAATTTATCTGTAAAATCCTGTCAAATTTTTGATACGTAACCTTAACTAATTTTACGCACGAAACCAGTAGCATGTAAATATACAAGAAAATGGTATCCAAAAACATGATGATAAGCAAAATTCCTATCTGTCTAGAGAACTAGTTGTTGGCCGATTCGACATGAGCAGCTCCCCAATACAAAAATGAAGTTGAATTCGCGTCATCACTAGTACTAGCGCTTGACTCACGAACTTCTCTCAGTTTTCAGTTCTGCATAATCAGATCTTCAAAAAACTGCGAGCATTTGATTTTCTTTAAATTGCCGCGTCAGGAAATGACGATTTGTTTAGACTCTTTAGATAAGTACCTTTTATGTTTATTAATTTGTGTGCCATTTAATAATTGATTGCGTATTTCTGTTCATTTTGCAGAAATATACATTTTATCTTGCTCAATAAAGTGAATTGTGTTACTTTTGACTTTTTTCGCTTAAACAACCTCTCTTGACTTCATTTCACAAAGGTATGAAACATATTCATACGCATATTTATACGCACAAGCCGTTCCATATATTAACATTTGACAGAGAGTCGTAAATTTAAATCAAATTTAAACTAGAAATAAAAAAGAAAGATATAGTTAGGTATATAATGGATAGAATATTACGACAGAACATTTTCTATTGACCTTGTATCTCGTCTCGTTCGGTGAATAAATATGTATTTGTCGCGAACTGCGGTGCCGATACATGTTCTTACACCAAACACGACGTGATACAGATCACCAAACAAACATAGAGTCAAACATTCTAAAAAGTAATTATCGTTCATATTAGCACAAATATCTAATACATATGAGAAAGAAAACTATCAATAATATATGTGTGAACAATTTAATGTCAGTCGTGGTTACGATTTTATTGGTCGACAAGTGTTATAGGATATAGAGCATTATCTTTTTTCCGGCGTCTGAGATGTTTATCAACATAGGGAACATTCGAGAAAAAACAAAAACATTCACATGAGAAACTCTACGTTATTTTCATAACATGATGTTTACCAAAGGTTCCAAGCGTATACTTGTACTATATTGAAAGCGTCTGACAGTATTGAATGCAATAATTCAAATTAGTTACAGACTGATTTCCTGGTTCCTTCTGGCAATTGCTGACAAGCGTGTCGTGTCATCTGGTATTAAAGAAGTGTTTAATTAAGGATTAAAATCCGACATATTGCATTTTATTAGGGTATGGTATGCAATGGCGCAGTTCAACATGCTGGTGGAGTTTGAACTGCGCCATTGCATACCATACCCCCCACAAATGTCGAATTTTAATACTTATACTTACATTTAATTAAATCTACATTTCTGCTGAAATGCATAGATCATTCAAGAGCATTTTTCGTTTTTTCTTTCTCTCGTTGTTCTCAACGGTGGGTAAATTAGAACAGCTATTGTAACCTATTTTATATAACAATGAATGCGCAAAAAATAGTTTCTTATTTATATGTTTATTTGCTATATTTTCAAGGTCAAGTATAATATAAATACGTATTATAACTGTATTACAACTAGAAAACTACAATTTGAGTTATGAAAAATTAACAAATACAAGAAAACAACAAAAATGTCGCAACCTTCAAAGTTCTCATTATATCTCTCGAGTATACGAGATACTAGCGTTTGTTTAGTCACGAGTTTTATTTTCAAATTAGACATAAATTCCAGTCAATTTACTTGTAAAGCGTTATTTTGAAGAATCAGTTGGTGTATGCATCATGTTGGAATACGGTGTTGGACAAATCTGCAAGTGCATTATCATTTCTTTGAATTAACATTCAATTTGGATGAAACGACAGTGGCGGTGGGTGGGGTAACGTGAACTTTCGCGGAAGTAAAGCCAGTTTTCGCGGAAGGAAAGCCAGAGGACGCGAGAAGACTTAGTGTTGAACTGAGTTCTTTCTTTTGGACGTTGCTGAGTGCACTACAATATGTTATTGTTTCATTTTCTCGAAATCATGTTTTGTAAGATGCTTTATTTTTACCAAATGTCAATTTCAAATTCCGAAATAAGTCGTCATCACTGTCATTTAATATTTCTTCAACTGTTCCATCCATCATGATATCATCTACATTAAAATCAATTAAATTATCGTTGCTTATTTTGTTTTAACTACTTTACAGCAGATGACAGTTTTGCATGTTGCCAATAATCTTACTACGATTTCATTGAAAAAAATAGTTCCGTAGTAAATATGCCCGGCCCATTAGTTTTATTGCACCCAATGACAGGACAGAAGTATAGAACAAACGCAGGCGATTTCGATGTGAAATGTCATTGCACTTCATACAGAAATAATTTGAAATTGATAAACAACAACCATCGTTAAGGAATGAATTGTTAATGTAAATATTGATGACTTTGTACCTTTGATTTTCGCAATATAACTTGACAGTAAGTTTAAATTATGTAAACACTACATTGTGGTATTAAACCCTCGGCATTGTGCATGCCGTCGGTGGATTATTCCTTTTATGGTACGTATAGAAGTTTTACGGAGTATGCTGGACTCAAGGTGGTGTTAATCGGTTCACATAAACATAAAAATGGCATTATTTGGTAGGCATATATTTTAAAAGTGGTCCTTTTCTTTGTTTTAAAGAGTCGTTTTGAAATTTGGTAAGATGAATTTGGTACGTAAGAAGAGGGTAGGCGGTTGATAAAGTATTTTCGGGCTACGTGAAGGTTAAAGCTGTTATGGGATATAAATAAAATATCGTAACATTGAATGTTAAATACGTCAGATATTCTTACGCTGTAAGTGATATGAGTTGATTGTATTTACGCTGTAAGTTATATGATTTGAATATACAAATGATGTAAATATTATGAGTTGAAATTACTTACGCTGAAAGTGATATGAATTGAATATCCTAACGCTATGAGTGATATGAGTTGAATATTTTATGCTGTAAGTGATATGAGATGAATATTATAACGCTGCAACTGATTTGTGTTGAATATTCTTATGCTGCCAATGATATTATTTGATAAAAAAATATATACGTTCTAAGTGATACGAGTTGAATAAAAATACGCTGTTAATGATATGAATTGATCATATTTACGATTTTGCGTACGCTTTATGGATTATTTAAGGAATGCGGCCAGTCAGATAGTGGGAGAACCAGACGTATATCCGGCATATGAAGTCAATAAAAGGGCTTGGAGTACACCAAAAATGAATAGTTTCCGAGTTTATTGAGGTAATACTGGTTTCATATCATGTGTTTATTTGTTTAACATTGAAAATCTGATTAAACATATACTTCGGTGACAACGTTTGAGAAAACATCGTTGATTCTGAGGGAAAATGTAGTAATGTGCTTTCTTTACAGCTACATTTAAAATCAAATATATGGCCATTGCCCTATATTTGTACAAAAAATATCCGTCCAGTCGAAGGATGCATGCAAGTTAATAGTTGAGCAAGGTCAAATATCTCTCATAGAATGTTTTTTTTTGTCCGTATGAGTGAAGCCTTGTTAGGAAATCTTTAATAACACGCATATCCAAATTATTCTTCATTTTTCACTGCTTATTGCTTTACACTTGATTAAAGCATAACACTTGCTATAGACATTTCACATAAACCTACTATTCATTCCAATCAAATGATTTGAAGTTTCAATTGCCCTTGGCAAAACACAAACGGAAGGGTTGAAAATGTTGTACCAATTGGATCTATTTAAAAATATCCGCTTGTTTGTGGTTTTTTTTTTTACATTTTACTGACCGTTCCAAGGCGGTACCTGTTCTTGATAAACAAGCCTAGTTTGTTTATATACAGTATGTATGCACTGTCTGATGTGTCTGACGCCTCCTTTATTGGCACTATAGGTAGACTTTGAAACCACAGTACAAGTGACAACGATTGAAATATACGAAACATTAGCCGGAGTAGTTGTTACAGGGATTATGTGTTTTCAAGAAGGAGCCTACCACTCTTTGTAAATTTGCGAAGCTAAACCGATGGAAGGTGCAAGGATCTTTTCACCGTCCTTGGTATGGAACACTCTTTGTAAATAAAATTGGCAAAACATATGTAACGAAATTTCAAGTACCCAGTATATCAAGAACAGTATGATACGCAGGACTGCAGCTGCGAATAGATGCTAAGAAACGATATGTGACGTAATACATATCGTCAGAACAACAGTTTATTATTATATATATTTCCTTAAAAACAAATTGTAGCGGATTTCATTCTTGTATCGGTTGCATCACCTTTGGGAGAATGGAGCCGAAAATCAACACCCAGAAATAATAAATAAAAACGGATTTCACTCACTTCCTCCTTCTCAACAAATATGGTTTAACATGTATGCTTATGAGTTAATTCAGCAATACTAAACAACGGCAGTGTTTACACACAACAACGAGTGTTTCTATAAAACAATATATGCTAGCAGTATGACAACGTATCAAAAAAGTACACCAGTAATACCACATATGTCGACTGTTTCTACATACAAGTTAGAAAAAAAAATACATATACTATTACTAGTTAGATGTAAAAGAAATTTAACACTAATGATGTGGGGTTTTGTTTTCATTCTTTTTAGAACCTTGTAAGCTCCTGCTGAATTCAATTGTTATGACGATCACATACAATCATAACATTTCCGCAACTTCAAACTTTAAGTTTTACATAATTTGTGAAATAAACGATCAGTAAAACGCAGAAAAACTAGGCAAGTGTGTTTAAACGGTAGAAATGAAAACCTAGCATGCTAATACATCAATTCACATCAAAATATAATCAATTGTTTTTTTAAAATAAATCCATTGTATGTCAGACGTCATCATGTGTTTCCAACCTATTACGGATTGAAGTATTTACTGCCCCGATGAGGACGAGACGTGGGTTTGTCTGGTTGGAAATAGATGCAATACTGCTGAACGGGACATACGTGTAAGCATAGTCCAACTATTTTACGACCTCATGACATTATTCAAAGACAGAAAAAATCATCAAAATCACTTCATCGGTATATTGTTCCAAGTGATATTATCTGATAGTTAACATATGTATTTGATAATATAAGGAACAATACAATACAGATACAACCTTAAAACTGAAAAGTGAGATTGGTCGTTAGTACATAACACGTTTCAGCGTTTTTGAGGAAAACTTCTGAAAGTGTTGTTGGACTTAAGTCGGACTGACATGTTGTAGCCAATATGTCATGAGTATTTAATTTTGTGGATATTTTGTAAACGATTGTACTTTGGACATTACTTTTTGTTTCAATCTTTACATATATATTATTTATGTGAATTGATAAAAGATACATCTTGTTGTAGTATAAAACTTGTTGCTGGTTTCCTTTATTGCAGCGTTTGATGACTATATAAACACTGACTGTCGACTGCAAGTTCGCGTATCTTTCTGTATCGTTCTTCTTCTTCTTTTTAAAAAAAACAGATTCCACTTCTCAAACATGTTAAATTATCTTACTCAATTCACAAGTAATCAGTATCTGGTATGTCCACCATGTGCGTCTCTAACTGCAATACAGCAACGTCACATTGATCGTATCAGGGTCTTAATCGTCTCCTGTGGTATCGCTGCCCACTCTTCATCCACAAAACCTGTAAGCTGATTAGCGTTTTGATGATTACACCGTCGAACACGGCGTTTCAAGACGTCCCATAAATGCTCGATTGGAGTCAGGTAAAGTGAGAATGCAGGCCATGGAAGAACTTGGATCTTTCTCTCCTAAAGGTAGGTGGTTGAAACTCAAGCGGTGTGGCACTTATATTTGTCCTGTTGGAACATAGTGACGTTCGGATTGGCGTTGGTGAATAGTACAACAACTGGCTCCAATATCTCATTTCTATATCGCTGTCCTAAGCTTTCTTGCACTTCCACTAAATGGGTCCGAGTGAAAAAATATTCCACCCAACACCATGACGTTAGGTCCCCCAAATCCATCTCTCTGACGTTCACATGCGTCCAAATCACGTTCGCTGAGTCGTCTATAGTAACGAATGCGTCCACCAGAGTGATCCAAATAAAACCTTGATTCGTCTCTAAATAATACGGTCTTCCACTGTTGTTGAGACCAACGGTGCTGTCGTTGTAGCCAATCCCGACGTTTACGTTGACATTCGGCTGTAATACACGGGCCGTTATGTTTGCGTCAAGCCCTAAGTCAATGTTCGGCAAGCCTAATTCTCAACGTATGAGCATATATCCTGGCATTAGTACGTCCAGGCTGCGGTGGTCGTTGCCGGCAAAAATCTGTAACGTAGATGTGACGTCCTCATACTGCGGTCTTGCGCAGGGGTCGTTTCCCGGCGGTTGCCAGATCTATGGCGATCATTAATTGTGCCAAGTGTTCGATATTGACCTGCCAGACGAGATATTGTCACACGCGGCACACCAAAACGTGCAGCGACGTCACCATGACGTGCACCTACCTGAAGCATAACAATAGCCCGATTTCATTCATCAGTACACAAACGTGGCATACTTGTTACGAACGAAACCGGATGATCAATGTGTTATTCTTCAACCGTACCACGTTCTTTACACAAATCAGTATTCATGTAAACTCAACATGTACCATGTACGTCATTCCCCGTAGTTCACTTAAATGCTTCAATGAATTGAACTTATTCCCATGATTTAGATGTACGAACTATAACCACTTACTTTTAATAACTTTTTAAGAATACTTAATTATTTTATAGAAATAATTGAAATATTGATATGGTGGAGTTCCTTATTTCAGTGAGTATATTTATGATCGAAATATAAATAAGCGGATAAACATAGCTTGCACTACATTTGTGCAATGAATGTAGCGAAATAAATAGCTGAATTGTTTGTTTGTGGTATTGCCTCAATAACCGCACTGGTTAAACAGCGATGTCTTAATTTGTTATTATTCAAAAGGCATAATTAATTTTTATTATGTTAAAAACATTCTGACACTCGTCATCATACACTGCACAATGTGATTCAACACGTCCATGACATAAGTAAGAAAGCCCGTTAAAGGTTCTCTTACTTACAAGTTCTTGAACTCTTGAATCTACTAAGACGACTGATGCATGATCCTAAAAATAAGTATAAATAAATATAAACGCTTGTTTTTGGGTAAAAACAAATTCAGTGACGGTAATTATTGACGAAGATTATGTTGACTTCACTCATGCCTGTGATTGCTTTGAGGGCGAAGAGGCAAGATGTAGGTATGATCCCCGATAAGGGCATAGGTATTGTTTTTGGCTTTGCTGAGGTGTCTAAACGCCCTTCATGATTATTTAACAACCAGAAAAGTTTGCAAAGTAACATCTTGTGATGGAAACAATTCTTCTAATTAGATGTGTTAAATCGGTTGTTAAAACCGGATTGTATGCGCATGGTGATAATGTCTTTTTTTCCACTGTCGGTTGGTGTTTAAAGTAAGACATAACATAAATCAGTTATGTGTCAGTAAATATATATTAAAAATAATAAATCACAATGATTAACTTGTATGGTATTGACGGATCACGTGATATTCAAAGAGTCTAATGAATTGCATATATTCATTTATTTTGACAACTGTTTGGTTTTGGAACTCCTTACATGCACAACGAGAGTATTTTCTGGCGAGACCAAAAACACTTCCTTTCCTTTACTGCAGTTAACCTTTTTGTTTGCTCTTGTTTTGTAACAGCGAATTCACCTCGCCATGGAAAAAACCAAATCTGAAAGCATCGGATACCGACTGACTTAAGTAATGATTGATGGTAACGAAAGGTGACCAAGGGATACTAAAACAGCTCTTCATTTTTTCATTCATTTATAGGAACCCCTATTTCATTGCAAACTCTTTGATAGTATTTAATTAATACTTGTATACCACATTTTTGTCCAATAAAAACAAACACTTTTTGGCCAGTCGAAAACAGCATCGTCTTTATTATGGTCGAGGGGTGGTAGTCCTGCTATGTTGTAACTAGCCAATGGATAAATGTAAAACTAACACAGAACGGAAGATGAAGGTTGATTATATTGCCCTTTATACTTTCATTCCCAGAAAGTTAAAATCGCACGGATTAATAGGCAGTAGCCGAAATACTGATTTGATGTATCTTTTAGCCTATAAGCAATGTTGGCCGAAATCGGGAATAATATCAACTACCTTCACGAATGACTTATATGACGCGGTCTCGATTTTATTTTAACACTAGCCAGAAATTTTTAACTTATGAAGTTAAAGACGTGGTTTGCCTGATATGGGGAAGCGGGTGTATTGCCTAAACACAGAGCGGAAGTTACCACGGGTTACAGGACCGCACGCGGTATGCTGCGTAACGGAACTTTGTAAGTATGCTCTTTCATTAGAATAGCATTACCTAAAAGGTTGATGAAGGCAAGAGTGTTGTTATTTGCAGTCTGTTTAAATACATTACCTGTGATTATGAAAAAAACACAATTTGGTTGAATTTTCTTGTACCACATTAGTCACAACAGCTAGTGAAGAGTCCATAGACAAAAGTCACAACTAATTTAAAAGCGCATTCTTAATCGCTGGCCATATTCGCGCCAGCCAAGTTCGGCTATATTTTCTAGCTGTCAGCCTAAAATCTCGCCCGTATTTCAACTACAATAAGGTTCTTTTAGGGAGAGATGTAAAGAATAAATAGCTAAAGGCAAGAAAGGCGTCGGTCCATCGTTCAATTCTGGATATTTAAGACGTATTTGGTGTGGTTCTAAGCGCAATCACACTTTATATTGGTAATTGTCTCACATTATTTTGAGCGTTTACGGGTTTATGTCTAAAAATTGGCTTAACGCGAACATAAATGTTCTAGCAACAACAATAATTAAAGAAACAGTCCCTGCAACGACATTAACTTAGACAACACTCTCGAAAATACCTTCCCTAAAAGAACACTAACATGGAATACAGTCCTTGCAACGGCATTTGCTTGGACAAGAGTCTCTACAACAATAATAATATAGACAACAGTTCCTGTAAAGACATTGATTTATTCACCAGTTCCTACAACAACAATAACATAGACAACAGTTTCTACAAAGACATTGATTTATTCACCAGTTCCTACAACAACAATAACATAGACAACAGTTCCTACAAAGACATTGATTTATTCACCAGTTCCTACAACAACAATAACATAGACAACAGTTCCTACAAAGACATTGATTTATTCACCAGTTCCTACAACAACAATAACATAGACAACAGTTCCTGCAAAAACATTAAATTATTCACCAGTTCCTACACAATAATAAGTAAGACAACAGTTCCTGTACCGACAATTATTGAGCCGACATCAATTTACACAGCAGTCCCTTCAACAACAAAATCTTACCTGCAACAACAACATTGTTGACAGGCAACGCAAATAAATTAAACAACAGTCTCTGCAAAAACAATGTAATTAAGCATTAGTTTATTTGAAGAATGCAATGATAAAAACATGATCATTATGTTATTCATAGTGTAAATCAACTCTTATTAAAGGGACTGTACACCAGATTGACATCGAAAAAAGATATTTTCGGTAACGAATCTCAGGTCAATTATTTAATAGAATGTGTTACGCTTTGATATCATAATTGTAAAAAAGTACCAAAATGTAAAAAAGAAATTGTATCGGAGATCGGGTTCGAATCCGTGTCGCCAAAATGTGGTACTTCAGTTAGTAAGTTTTAATGCATTGTACACATGAATACCAAGTTTATGACAATTTTCGACAATTTGCTTTTTTCTTGCAAATTGACCATCTGGTGCACAGTTGCTTTAAATCAATAACGATGACTTATAAATCTTGAACACACTTCTAAAAATGTTTAAGTTGTTGTATCATGAACAAAGCTTCATTCAGTGCATTGCTAAACTGTGATAGATGAGTATGACTAACAATTGTTGCGATATTCTCTTCCTGTTTCAGATATTTAAATGTTACATGATAGTCGCGGCTTCAAGTTGTCACCATTTAGACTAAGGTTAGTGCATCCACATTGGGACTTATCATACTTTTAATAACATTATTTTTTTAAGCGGAGGCACATTCTACAAGAAATACAATATATCACCCTTTGAATAATTAGAGTTGTTCCGGTGCATTCAATATTTTAAACCTGACAGGGTTTACAATCTTAACATACATAAGCATTAATGCTTTAACTAGAATATTGATAAATAGTGGATGTTATAAGGTAAGAAATGTTACCTATTTTCAAATTTATGTTAAGAGGCTAAAAGCTACATAAATCGTGTTAGCGTTCTTTAAATTAATTCAAATCAAAAGAGCTTGATATCAATCAGTACTGTGATTTAAGAAGTATCGTCTTGCACAAATCTTAATTAAATTCGCTTAATACATTGAAGTCATATGTCGTGTGTAATACGCATTGTTGGATTATAAAATAACAATCGTGGTCTGACGTCAAAAAGTACATTTATTAACTTCAATAATATATTAGCTACGCCAAACTTCAATATCTTCGCATGATGGTAGTTTGGTGTTTAGAAGATCTATTTTTTATTTAATCATGTATATATTAAACTGAACCGCAAAAACCGATATACAACGTAAATCTTTTGCTTTGACGCTCGTTTGATGTATGCAATTAGTTATCAGTGGTAGTGCGTTGCACGCAGCATAATGTAACTCACCCTGTCACGGATAAAACATAAAAAAGGGAACAGCTGTGTTAAAAACAGGCTCCACCTACATTACAAAAATTCGAGTTAGTCAGTGCCGCTAAGAACCTGCCCAACCTTAAAGTCAAGTAGAAACCATTTCAATAGCACACGCATTTTGTAAACACATGAACCAAATCTCCAAATGCGGCTCAAGGCTATCAATTGGATTCCTGTAAACGAGGGTGCTGGGTAACAAAATATGTAAAAACATCGTCATGAAGGGCTAGCCACACTACGAATGCCGAACTAGAAATAAGATATTGATATAAACAGTCTATGATTACAACATTCAGGGCCACTTGATAATATGATAAGTTGTACTTGAACGGAAACTAAACTTCAGTGTCCCTACGTTGTTCCTTTATCAAAACAAGAACTATGTTTTTATTCGTTGCAAAAACAAATAACGTACGCAACAACGATAACATAAGGCCGGACATTAACAATTAATGTTTTTCCTGTAAAATGAGTATATATCTTTTTTAAATAAATTAACTTATGTCAATTAACATTATGACTTACAGCAGGTTTCAAAGCATCATTGATTTTACAACGCATTAAAAAAGCTCAATTGAATTTAAAACGAATTTGTTCATTCATAACCCTTGAGTACGCCTTTTGACAATGTTTAAATTGGTTTATCATGTTTCAACAATACCATCAGTCCATTGCAATGGGAAGGCTTACAAGAGTTGAAATATTGTCTTCCTGTTTGAGAAAAACATAAAGATATCAGTCGTGGTTTAAGATCCTTACGTTCCGACACGAATTACTAATACTGCTATATAAGTTGTATTTTGATGTAGTTTAGCTCTGCGAGCTACTGTTGTATTTATGTGTATTTGACGCGAAATAATTGTTCTTATTTCCAACTTGTAGTGTCTGGATGTCTTGAATGTCTAAACGGGCGCAAACACGTCTCCTTCATCTTCTTTTCAGCCAGATAATCTTAAGGTATTTATTTAATAGTCGGTACGTCTTTTTCAAGCTCGACATTTAATAACTACTTCGATTATCTTTCCTGCCATGCACTACAAGTATGATGATTGCAAAAAGCGAATATTGTAGTATTGGGAATCGGGCGGAAAAATAACTATTAATAATTATATTAAATATTCTTTATGTTTTACAAGAACATTTTCATTCAGAAATCTGAGAAAACTGTATTCTTACATAATAAAAACTAAACGGTAACATGTTTTAAAAATCACTTTTAAACCACAAACATGAGAAGTTAAGATCCAATCCATTAGCAGTTCAATTATAAAGAAAATTTGTAATAAGGTACTGTAGTGACTTACTGACTTATAAAATTATGACTAGATAACTTGACATTCTAACACCTTAACATTTCAACATTAACTAGCATTAACCAGAAAAAGAAATATAGTCGGTAGAGGTTATGTCCCTTGTTTCTATAATCGACTGTTCAAATTTCACTATTGATAGTCGCCGACGTAGGCTTGTTCCGATCAAAGGTCGATTAAAATCGATCATCGGCACAACATTAGAATATTGGCTTATGCTATATGACATATTTGACATTCATGTTGTATTAAATCTGGACAACAATAACATAAGTTAATAATTAGTCAGCAATAACTGAAAAGAAGGTATAAACCTATGTACAGACAATATTCTAACTACCGCCTGGTAACGGTCAGTGAATCACGAGTTTAGTGGAACATGTGTGTACTCGAGGCTTTAACTACTTTGTATGGCAACTACTAGCAAGAAACGTTTCGAGACATGTAGTCTGGGTAATCGCTGAAGTCCCCGCATGACAGAGTGAGGAAACATGTCAATGCGAACTAACATGCATTCGCCGGTTTGTTTATTAAACCCTGGCCCAAAATACTCAAGTCATTTCGCAATCTCGAATTCAACTCATTTTTGCCACATTACAGCATTGTATGATTCGAAATAACTACTGTTTTACTCATTAAAATCACGTTCTCCTGCATGATTAAGATATCAGCCTCCGGCTAAATCGACTTCAGTGAAATGCATTTATTGAATAAACCCTTTCAATAATACGGTTAATAAAATCATCTGTATATTTTTGTATATTATTATGAACCGTATAATTACAAGGGTGTATACATGGTGGATTTCAGTGAGGTCGATGAAGTCAAATCAAGTTTCTTGCATCCACACATTATATTACATACATGGACAAATTAGGTCATATTAAAGAACAAGTATAATGTATAGGTGAACAATTGATATGCATATACGAGGGGAGATCGTGAAGTTAAACATATTCAGAAAACGCTCGGAAATTTGTTAAACCAACATGATTTTTTCTTTGCAACTCAATTTTTTGTTGTTAAACCAGGGTGCCACGATAATTGGTAATTAGTTCAAGATTCTCATGCCCCACCCCTTGGTGACTCCACACTACTTAGGTCATATCAAAGCTTACACTATTTCTGGGCTGTTAGTGGAAATATCTACTTTGATTGACCCCATGTCAGATATGACGCCGGAAACAGAACAGTATTTTCTTTCTGGGGGTCCTTATTAAAAACTTCGTGTCTTAAAACAAAGTTATTTAAATCGCGACATGGACCGACAATTTTGTTCGCACATGCTATAATAACAATTCTAAGACTTATTAAAATGTTTGAATATCATTAGAAAAGCTTTGAGCGCAGCAAAACTTGATGGGTAAACTATGACAAGCAGTTCGTATACCGAATTCATAAGGATTCACATAATCCTGGTCATAGATCGAATAAGTACTGTGGTTGCTATTTGTCATGTCCGAGTCGACCCAATTTTACCGAGACTGGCTAATAGTTTCGTAGATAGTGTAACATATTCATCTACAGCATCGTCAAGCTCACTTACTGTCAATAATTCAACAAAAGCGTAATATGTAGAACCTTACCCGTTCACGTCATATCCTCGTCTTCTGTGGATAGGACTACACAAGGGTTCTTCTCTTTCCGAAGGTTCCTGCTGCGCAACCCAGCTCCATCGGATTTCATGCGACGGAAAAGAGGCACATCATTAGTTTTTTTACTTCTTTTCCAGTTTGTCTTTTCGAAAACATTTAAAATGTATCAGTTAAACTGACTAGTGTATATGTTTTTATAGTGAACTCTGTTTGATATTGGTTTTTCATAAAGTTGTTAACTCTTCTTCAAGAAACATAACCTCGAGTGCAGACTTTTTAAATTACAAAAGGCGTCATCAATTTTCTCTGAAGCTTTATAACGCGTTAAGAATAAAGTGTCTATGAGATGTTTTGAAGCTTCAAACTGCAGGATATCAAGGTGTTTTCTTCAGTGTTGTGGCATTCTTCTGCAAACGAAACATAACAAATACGTAAAATCATGAAACGATCCGGTTATAGTTAACCATTGAAATAACCAATCTACAAGATTTCTAATTATTAGATCATTTTTTTCAATGAACATCAGCTGCGTACACGTTAAATATCACATTTTGTATTTTTGTAGTCTTTATTATCGTTTCAGTGTATTATATTGTTTCTGCCATTACTTTATTGCTAAGGGAGCGCAGTAGAAATGGGATGTTGGTGGAAGCGCATGCGCACTGACGACGGTAATTAACTTGTATTTCCGTATATTTAGACAGTAACATTCCCCCATAGTGCGACAGGTGATATAAATAGTACTTATTTCAACCGCTTAACTGTGGGGACTTTGCCTTATGGATGTAGTTGGGGTTACGTTTCTATGCAAACTGCATTTATACACATTAAATACGTTACAAAGTAAACAACAGCACAAACATACAACAAGCACCATTGATACTTCGGGTATATATGAATGTTTTGGTCACCGGCTGGGGACGGGTAGTGAATACCTCCATACAATACGAACGTTAACAGTAATATAACTTACGTTCCAGGAATTCAGCAATTGCAGATAAAATAGTAAGTAGCATTCATAAAGCAGTTTACGGAATTGATATGGCAACATTTGCAATTTTCTGTATTTATTTGCTGGCAATGGATGAATCGATGAGTCGGTTCAATTTTTTTTTTGAAGTTTAGCTTCGTTATTAGTAGAGCTTAAATACAGTTAAGCATAACTAATATAGGGCAAGTTGGGAATTGTACTTATGTCTCAAATACCCTTAAACCAATTTACTTAATACTTTACGCAGTTGTTCAGGACCATTACACAACGAGGTTACATAACTCCATAATATACTTCATACAAATTATGATCCATGAGTGACTAAGGAACAAACGTTAAAGTATAAGGGCAGGTTAGGATATTTATTAATAACTTCTTTACCCTTCGTTCAATTCACTCATTACTTCAAATACGTGTTAAGGACAATCACATAATCTGGCTGCATAACTCCATATTATCCTAAATATATATTATGCCTCTGATTGACTTAGGAACTAAGGTAAAACTTTTAGGGCAGGTTCAAGTTTTAGGGCAAGTTGGACTTTTAATTAAGAACCTCTATACCTTTCATTTAATATTCCGCACGATTATTGACTTCTATCTTACAATAAGGTAACATAACCTTTTTTTAACTCTGAATACAGATTAAGATCCTTGATCGTTTGTGTTTATAATTTAATATCAGTGCATAATTTTAAAATAGGAGATTTTAAAAGTGCATGTAAATAAACCTTCTTCAAAGCAGGGAGAGTGCTATTTTTCTTGTTTCAACGTTTTACTTCAAGTACAAGTGATTAACGATGTGTATCGTAAACCTAATACTATTAACCTACTATAAATGTGAAGAGATAGTTTAATATTACGTTATAAACGAGCATCTTATGAATAATATATATGCATAAAAACCACATTTATATCCTGAGCGAAGACGAATATTTATAAATCTTGAATACACCTTTGACAATATACAAACGTTTGCCTTTTATGTACGTGTTCTATACGCCCCATTGTTATCGAATCAATGCCCCTTTTCAAACATTGTTTGGTGGATATATAATGGTTAGGATATTTTCATAATTATATGTCAATCGTTAGAAACGTGACTGTGGTTGTTAAGATTTAAAATTCGTTAATGTCATTTCCATTTGGATATATATTTGTGTCAATTGGGTTAAAATAACTACGGATATTAAATATTATATATATGGACTTAAAGATTACACATATTAACATTGGCTACAGTAAGTATGAATTGATTTAATTCATGTACAGCTTTAATGAAAGCTAGTTAAATACAAGTATATCGTTTGGCACTTCAAATTGCATAAATATTAAATGTAGAAATTGAAGACTTAATTATTTAAATTTCAGTACATACATAATTTGTATTTGCTGTCGTGTTTTTTTTAAATAAATTTACTCACAAACAACTGAAAGCTAAGCTAATAGATAAACATTAATCTAAACACATTGTGTCTGATTCAGACAACTGATTGACACCTAAATTAAGTGTAGAAAAACAATACCGCATTGCCACTTCATAATTCATAGATAATAAGACAAACATTGATTTCTTATTAATTGAAGTTACAGTGCATCAAAATGTTTACAACTTGAAGTTACCAAGTTATATTTTGGCGCATATATACTGACGTGTTTTGCTTCTTTAAGTTAATAATCTAACAACACCTAAAAGCTGATGAATGTTCGTTAATCTATATCCGCATTGTGTCTGTTTCAGACAACTGTTCGAGACACATACAGGACAGAATGGTGTTTTGGATATTTGGTTTGCTCTGCTTGGCACGATCATGTACGGGAGGTATGTGTAAACTGTTTGAAGATATAATGTTAGATTAACATTAAATAAATTTATTATATCTCATTAGTCTTAATACATTTTGACACATTTGTTTACAGTCTTAATAGACGGGGTGGACTGCAGTCAGAACTGTGCTTGCTGTAAGGGAGGAATGGCACGATGTGGATATAATTATAGTATACCAGTGGATGAGTATTGTTTTGATGGCTGCGTTGATGGAGCATTTGGCTGGAGATGTTACAATCCTTGTATCGGAAACTGTTATACATGTGAACAAATAAATGGCAGACAATGTTACAGCTGCAAAGACACATTTTATGATGTAAACAGTCTGTGTAGCAAAAGCTGTTCAGTTGGGTGTAGTGGAGGAGTTTGTGATGTTGATGGAACATGTAGTACATGTACAGCTCATTTCGAAGGACCTAAATGCGAGACGTGTACACAAGGGAAATATGGTTCAGAATGTACACTTCACTGCGATAATCAAAATTGCCGATGCTCCATTGGAACCGATTGTATAACGTGTAAGTCGGGGTTCCATGGAAGATGACATTTTGTCAAACGCCTTGCTCACAGGGGTGTCAGGATAGTGTTTGTAATGACGACGGTAGTTGCAACTGTCGAGGCAGATTTACGGGTATAACATGCAGTGAATGTCAGTCTGGATACTATGCAGCAAACTGCAATGTATCTTGTTCCGTGGGATGTGAAAATGGACTGTGTTCAAAAGATGGCACTTGTTCATGTCTTCCAAACTTTGTTACCGCAAACTGTGATACATGTGCGGATGGACGATACGGTGAATTTTGTGATCAGGTATGTAGCGTAGGATGTACAACATCGTCCTGTAACAAAAGGAATGGCTTTTGTGAATGCCTTTATAACTTTCATGGCGATAAATGCGACCAATGCAAATCCGGCCTTTACGGACAAAATTGTGAATTACATTGCTCGGATAATTGCAAAGGAGACACATGCTCACGAGATCAGGGAAAATGTACACATGGTTGTGTTGATGGATATTCGTATGATAATTGTACAATCTCTTGTGACAATGCATGCGCAACATGTTTACAAATTGATGAATCAGAATGTGTGTCATGCTTAAATGGATACAGCGGATCAACATGTCAATGTTTGCCTCATTGTTATTGCGACGTTGCATCTGACGTATGTACTTCATGTGTTCATGGGTTTGCCAACCCTGAAAAACAATGTAAATGTCAGTCACAATATTGTATCGGAACCGAGTGTGACAGATGCATCAACCTAACGTTTTATGTTGATGAAAATACGTGCTGTGAATGTCCAGAGAATTGCAAAGATGGTGTTTGCAAGAGTGGGCCAATTTGTACATCTGGTTGCATTGATGGGTTTTACGGAATCGAGTGTTCTCAAAGTTGTTTGTCCCTTAGTGCTGATTGTTTAAGGTGTATTCAGTCTGATGGAAAGTGTCTGGAATGTAACGACGGTTTCTATGCCCATAGAAATGGAAGCTGCATCAGATGTAGCAGAAATTGTAAGAATAACCAGTGCAATTCTGAGACAGGCACATGTACAAATGGTTGTGCAAAGAGGTTTTTGGGCGACAAGTGTGAGATTCAATGTGGGTCAAACTGTGTAACATGTCAGCTAGATTCGGGAGTATGTTTGTCGTGTACAGACACAACTTACCATGGATTGTTTTGCAACAAATCATGTAGCACCTCGTGTTTGGACAGCAAATGCGAACAAATGACTGGATATTGCCACAATGGCTGCTCTCGAGATTCGTTTGGAAGTATGTGCGATATCAAATGCCCTGACAATTGTCAGCAAGGGGACACGAAAACGAGATGTAATATCGATGGCAGCTGTTTATACGGCTGTATTAACGGCCTTGAAGGCAGGATTTGTACAGGTGCGTGTATACGCCGCTAATAAATTTGATTTGATATTTTGTTTTCACGGCTTCAGATATGTTGATGTTGACGAGACTTTGCATCATTAATGTTCATTATCATAAAATGACGTAGATTTGTTTGGAAACAAAAGGGCAACACTGAATGTACTGATATTTTTTGTCGAAACCCTTCAGTAGGGCTGCATGCTTTGATATTAAAACATGTCCATGAATTATATTTTCGAAGTTTTTGTAACAAATGGTAGGTCCGTGTGTGGGATATAATAACCGGGTTTTGAATGTGCAAAGATTGTTTTTGACTCTGCAGCCGTGCCTCCTTTGACTAACATGTATATCGAGATATACTTTCATGCAAATATTAAACACAAACATTCGAAAAATTGGATTGATCACCGTTGTAATATATTTTTGAAGAGGTGAAAGTTTTAAATTAAGATCGTAGCGGAATACTTAAAAAATATTGATACATTTTTAAGACAAAAGGTCTTGTAGCTATAGACTCGACATATCTTGTAGATGCATATTTTACAAATAGCACTGAAAGTTACTTTGAAATGATTATTCTTCGGACCAATATTTGTTACAGCTCGAACAAATCAAACACTGAAAGTTACCTTGAAATTATTATTCCTTGGACCAATATTTGAAACAGCTCGCACAAATCAAAAGAGTCTCATAATTATGATAACATTATATCTGTACAAAAATTGCAGAGTGTCGAGCTCGACCAAGAGGCCCGAGGATTGTTTGCCTTAATTGCTACATACTTTGCTTTCTTTCCGAGATGTTTGTCGTAAGCAATAAACGATGGAATTACTTTAAGTACAAATATTCTGATTTATCACAATGACCACAGATGTTCATGTACACTTTATCATTTATCCAATGCCCGTTATTCAGCCGATTTAAATGAAATAGCGTAAAATTTAGGTGTTTTGTTCACATTTTATTACTTTCATAGTATTAGATTAGTTGCTCGATGGTCGTCACATAAAAAAGGATCAGACGAGTGATGGGCAGTTCCCAAACATGGTGATGCTAATAAATTTCTGCTTGAAATTGTTACTGATTTTAGTGAAAATATTTAAACCTAGAGGCATTTCACCTTTCTAGAGATGTTCTTAAACTCAGCAAGACACTGGCCATTCGCCGTACATTTTGCATTATAAGGTGTAGTTATGAATAATTTTACTTCATCACATTTCATTGCGTATGAAAGGGTTATGCAGTTAGTCCTTTATATTTATAAGATATCATAGGTTAGCCTCGCAACATACATGTACAATGTATTTTCTTATTGCTTACTACAAGTTATTACTAATACTTAAATTTCAGAGAGACGAATTTACCTTGGTTCTACCACAATAGGTGCTCTCGCAGTTTTGTCGGGAGTTTTGGGCATTTTGCTTATTTGTACCGCTACTGGATGCTACTTGTGGAACAGACGAATGTCTAAATCAATAGGTATGCAGTTATATTTTGTAGTGTGTTTTTTAGGTCAAACTATATTATCAAATCGTGTACATGCTTCATGAAAATACTCATCTTTATAAACTTTGAAATAAAATAGTTTAGAAGGACATACCTGATTGGTTTACATAAAATAGCTCCTGTCTCAAACACACACAAGTATATATGTCTGATACGCTATATTTTATTTTAACAGAGCATAGCTCGGAAATACACTTAGATCAGCGTGAAATAGAACGGGCCTATGAACAGCTACAAAGACAAACTAGCGGAGAAACAAACAGGAATATTGACGACACTTATGCTGTACTTTCCATTTAAAAATTAGACACACGTTTTATTCTGAAACTTGGACATTGTTAGTTTCCTTTCTTTCATTTTGTTGTATTATATTTATAGTTTCAGTTTAAAAATGATTTGTCTTCGAATTTGTTTTTGAAATTTAGAAAAAAAATAACTGTTGCTCGTACATGTACGATGTACATGTAGGAGCATTTGTCTCAGACGTGTTCTTAACCACATGGTCAATGTTGCAGCAAGTGACAGGTTGAGCGCTTATTTACTGATTCAACTATACATTGTTTGCAGCAACAATAAAATTAATCAATATTAAAAAGTGACAAATATGTCAACATATGTTGTTTTTCACAGATAAGGAAAGATAAATTAATACAAGGGGCACTTTTGGCTAACATCTTGTACTAAAGTGACATTATCAAAGATATGACTTTTATTTAGAATAATTCAATTTATGTCTGTAAAGTGTCATTTTACGTTTTACCAAACTGGTCAACTTACACACAAAATTGAAATGCTTTAGGCATTTAATTATGATTTGGTGATTTATACTTCCAAAAGCTTTCCCGGTACGACAATTATAATTTGCCCCGATTTATTTGAGTTTTTCAAATATGAAATAATCCCTTGTATTAGTTTAAATTTACCATCTATATATCTCACCTTAATAAATCTAATTTGATTTAGTGATACTATGTTTTAGATTATTTTCTCCTTTTATATTTGCTATGTTCTTTGGTGCGTTTTTGTCATTCATATAATAAAATCCGACTATTCAGACGCCAATTTGAAAGACGTTTAAAGCCTAACCTTTACCAGTTCAGTATATAAGTGGTTTCAAATAAACACTTAATCAATTGTACGAAACAAAATTATAAAATATCCGCGAAATGACTGTTAAACCATCAAAGTCGTGACATTAATTGATACTCATTTCGTTGCAGGCATGTGTATATTCATGGTAACTTCTAAAGATTCACATTGTTTTCCTTGCTGTTTAATTTTGTGGAGTAAGTTTCAACAACATTCATATCACTAGTGTGTTGTTTTTGTTTTTGCTTTCTGTATGTAGTTTTGTAGAAACATATAACTTATGTACAGTGTTTGTTTTTGTGTGTTATGACCTTGTTTCAAGTTAAGCGTATTACGATGATTTTTGCCTTCATAAACTATCGAATACTATCTCATCTGCATTTTCATTGCAATTATGTTGTTTATGATTTTAGATTATATTTTATTTTCCAATGATGTTTTTTTTTCTCTTTTTTTCTTTCACATGTTTTGTGTATCATGCATATTTAATTAAAACGCTATTTTAAGTACCTTTAATAAATTCCCGAAGAGTAAGTGATATCCGATGTTCATTTCAAGAGTTTCCTTTATAACAGTTGTTACTTGTTTTGGTATGCTATGTCACTTATAATGCTGTTTTTTTAAATAGCAAGAACCTCCTTAAGAGTGAGTACTTCTGTTGCGTGTTTGTTTCATTTTAAGTCCTGGTTTAATGCTATATATTGATATAGTGTAACGTAACTATGACTGCTAGGTGCATTGGTTCAAATTGTGGTTATTTCCGTGCGAAACAGTTATCGTGTGAGAATAAGATATACGTTAAACAAGAACAGTATGGCCTTTTGATTTGTATCAGGTCGTCCATTTTTTCCTAATTGAATGAGTTAGCGCAATTTTTAAGTCACCACTTTTAACTATATTCCTTACACTTTTGCTAGCCACAAAATGTTATACTGTGTTGAATATAAATGTATTGTCATCGTTTGGTCTATAAACATTTAAAGCAGTCATATCTTTGTTATTTTATTTCAATATCAAGTGTAATTTAGCGTGATGTTAAAATGTGAACATTAATTATGTGATTGTTTATTTACATGGAAAGCAACACATCTTTTATTTGCTATAAACAAGCGCGCACAATTCTTTAATCTATGTTTAAAATGACTCAGCAAGGATCCATTTTATATTTTTACAAAAAGTTATAAATACGGGTTTAATATAAAGAAAAACAGGTCAAACATGCTCAATTCATTCTATCATAAAACAAATCAAAACATATCATAAACGACATATCCGCTTTTATAAGGAGACATTTAATACCAATGTACATCTTTACATCAATATGCCCCATTGTGTATCGAATGACTGTACACATAGATGTATAGTTAATTCCAACTCCGATGACGGAAAGTTACTAACGTTGTAGTTAGAAACAGAACTTCATAGCACATATCGTATGTTTGTACGTTACTATACTACCAAAGTCGCAAATGCATCGCCAGCCACAAGCCAACAAGTATAATTCGAACAATCTCTGGATTGGGCATGAGCCACCATATTTTAATAAAGAGCATATACATAATTGATATAGAACAGTTTGTTGATTCTCCTGCAAAGTATATAGTTTTGGCAAAGTGTGTCTTTTTTGATATTACACTCTGATGGTCATATTTGTAAATCCGCCAAGCTAGTTTTAAACAAACTGGGTATATCTACTTTATAAGTACTTATGACAAACAAATACAATTGTTTAACTGCGATGTTGTTGCAAACAATCACCTGGAAGATACTTTCTAAGTTTGTGTTTGGCCTAACTGCGATACAAATAGCTTGCGTACAAAATGCTAACCGCACTGTGTGTCCCGGGTGCTGAATTACCCTAAAATCAGCGTATCAAAAGTGGTGAGGATGTCACGATCGAAACGCTGTGATAAAATTATTGAAATATTTTAAGTGTGTGAGTGAGACATCACAATGTGTTCCTTATTAACAGATAAATATACAAACTTCGAATAGTCCATTCCGAAATTGTACAGTTATTGCCGTCTCCCCTTAACATTGTTTGTATGTTTTGTATCATTTGTATAACGTATTAGAGTATATTCAATATTTATATACAATATAAACCCGACACCTAACGTAGACGAGAACAAACTTTAATTTCATGAAAAAAACTAACTTTTGCATAGTAATTAATACATAATAACGTTCATTATCCCTTCGCTGTTTTTGTTTTTATCCAGTTTAATATATCTCTTGCTTTAGTCCTAACAGAGTCAGGTCTAGGCTCTAGGCTTTCCCTTAACTTGAACATTTCTTTGTAATTTACGGCCGTGCAAGATGTGCTCAATTTGCATTCATTAAAGCATACGTCGATTTTACCGATGCCACCCTAGATGTCGGACACTTGATATAAAATATTATGCCATTCGATCGTATTCCACTAACTTCATTTATTTAAAACCTGTTTATATATTTTATAAACACGGTTATAAGTCCTAGCATCGTGTATATGTAATATATCGTTTGCAGCAGTAACATGATAATGTATCACTATTACACAATTCGATCGATGCACGGATATCCTTCAAAATGCCTTGAAACGTATTTAAATATTATTTTAACGACCACTTAATAGACATTATCTCTGCATCCCAATCATCATTAAATTATAGACAAGACCACATGACCTAAATGAGTACTGAATAGTATTCATGCAGAGTAATTTTGAGAAAACTGTTTTGTCATTCGTTAAATTAAATTATAAGCTGAACACTATAACTGTACACATTTTAAAAATAAGCTTTGGTTAATGAATTATCGACCACTTTGAGAAGAGTGTTTGTTAATGTTAGAAAAAGGACTAACCCCTGTTGTTACTGAACACATGCAAGTGGTAAACCCAACAAACATTGAAAACAGTACTGTTTAAGCAATCTATTAAGCACATGCTTTACCTTGCTTCCGTCTCCGTGGCCCGGGGGCCTACAGGGCGAGAAGTCTTGGGTTCCATCCCTGGACCCGTCACACCGAAATGTTTAAATAGTTGGTACCAGTAGCTCCCTTGCCAGGCGCTCAGAATATAAATGGTAGTGCTTGGGAAAAAGGTGTGGTCAGTACTGGTTTGACCAAGGAAAGTACACCGTGCTCGCAAAAGAATCAATGGATCTCTTCGAAAATAGCTAAGGTATCACATTCGGAATTTCTTGTATCCTTACAACTTTCTATTCCGCGTGCTGTCCCTTCAGCAAAAAGAAATGATTTTAACAAATACACAGTATATGAATGTATGTTTTATGTATGACACCGATGTAATATTACAATATCACTCCGCATAATTGTAATATGCTTAATTTGAAACAATAGTACCTCATTGGGTATTTATCAAGGAATACTTATATAAAACCAACAACTACAGAAACCAGTCCAGTAGTCGAAAGGTTATACATATATCCCGTTTAATGGACACTGCGTCAACGCAAATAACTAAGAACACAAAACAATCAAACCCAGATGCATTGAAAATACATACAAGTCATACATATGTTTCTCGAATTGTTTTAATGATTATCATTGATTAAAATAAAGTAGCACACTCACCATTTGAATGATTAAAGGCCATGAATTGTTTTCCAAAACATTTGGCACAAACAGATCGTGACGTCATGGACATATTACAAAATGTCGTGAGAGTATCAAAACAAGCAGCCATAGATGCGAAATAAGTATACTAAGTAATAAATGCATTTCATAAATACATACGGTATTTCAAAATCCTGAATGGAATAGTGAGAATTATTTTAGTACGGTTATATTAATATACTTATTCATTAGTATGAAATTGAACACGTTTCGTTTATTTAGACTAAAATTTTACATTTATATTTTAAAACTTTATGCTGCAGAACATAGCCCATAATATTTCATTTAAACATACTTATTTTAAACAAAACATATAGGATAGGACATCCTATACATTATATATTTGACTTAGTTGATGATTTATTCTTGACACAAAACAAATATTTAAACAAAATACAGCAATATAGATAAATTAAGCAAAGAAGCGTTCTTTTTTAAGTTGATATTTTAATTATAATGTTAATTGTTGTATCCATTGGATTCTTACCAACTGTTTCATAGATCCCATAGAATATAAGGTTTCGCTTTTTCACCTTACACTTATTGTTTCTATATTCTAGCAGCCGTAACCTTTGGTCGATCAATTCCAGGTGTGTACAGTTTTATATAAATGTCCCAGCCCATGTTCTTGATTTTGTTATTAAACACCTTATTTAACACCTTAAACAAATTGTTCATCAAAAGGTTAATAGTCATTGCATTTAACAATTCGAGTTCTTTTGTGCTGAGCTCAACGACGAAACATGCGGTGGCATTACCCCACCCACTGTACTTGTGGAACCTGCTACATGTCTCGGGCGATTATTTGGGTTGGAAGGTGTATACTTACCCGAAACTGATTCAATGATGAAAAAACAAACATCAAATTAATCAAGTCAAGAAACGCAAACAATTCGACAATATTTTAAAAATGCCATGTCTAAACTGCTTCTAATACCCTTCAACCACTCACGGTTGTTGTGATAATGATCTCCCATTTTATTGTGGGAACACTTGATATATATTTTTGAAGTAAAATAATTATACTCCTCTTCATCGGGGCAAACATCAAAAGGGCATGTGCGTCTGCATGGCAAAAACACCTGATAAAATAAAAAAAAAATAACATTTATTTTTTTCTTACTCTTTTTCTGTACATTACAAACGAAACATTAAAAACATATTGCGCTACTTCACAAGTGAATACTCAAATACTACACCAGACATTCTGCTTGGTTCGAAAGGCACAGGGACCAGTCATTATTCCATCATTGTATGGATATATCGTGCACAAAGGGGACTCAGATTGTAAAATGATGCCACTGGATCCGTCTGAAAGCCACCCACAGCTGCACATCTCCATTCCTTGTCTCCACGCCTCCAACAGTTGAGCAGGGGTTGCAATCGTGAGGCCATAGTCAGTGCATCTCCTAGCCGCCTCAGCAAACGTTAACGTGTAATGTCCGTTGACGCCCATTTTCGATGTGACTAAATGGAGAGTAAACATACTTTGTGCTTTCTGTTACGATAGTTTTTGTCTTCATACTGACTACAATATTGATCAGAAATACAAACTGTAGAACTCCAATAAAAATATAAGGAATACCTGCTCTTATTTACAACAAAACGTTTCTGTAAGTTGGTTTGTATTCATTATCCAGATTGGTTAGCTATTATATATGTGCCTTGTAAAAAGCTTAGTTTTGTTCCAATACAGGAACGCACTTTCAGCAAACAGTTGCATTACTTATTACAATGGTATATTTCGGTGAACAGACCAACAATACTTTATAATAAGTAAGTTTTATAACTTATGATAAGAAACGCAAGCATAAGCTCAATGGGACATATTTAAAGCTTTACATAACATCAAGCATTGTTTAAACGGTAATGTATATAACTGATTGCAAATAAACTAGAAGTTCATGTGTTTGAATCGTTGAGCGATCCACCCGTTTGCTCCACACAAAACCATTTAGTCGATTTGAATCGAGTGTTACATATCAGTCCAGTCGACCTTACTCATCTAAAGAGAACAACGGCCACAGAATTTCGGCCTCAGTCTCTGTTTCTCTTTATCCATTAAATTGAATTATAGCTTTGAACTACGCTCGCAAGATACGCACGTTTACGTATGAAACACATGAATGATAGGTCAACTACCAGTGATGGTTAAACAGGCATCGATAGATCAACAAACTTTGATAGTTCAACAAGCATTGATAGGTCAGCCAGTTTTGATATATACAAACAAGCAGTAATAGTTCAACAATCAGTGATAGGTCAACACGTATTAATAGGTCAACAAGCATTAAAATATGAACAGACAGTGGGCTAACAAGAAGTCATATGTCAACAAGCAGTGACAGGTCTTATTGCAAATATAAGTATATGTAGTGGTAAATTTGACGTGGTAGCTTCTCTAGTATACATAATGTTTCCTTTAGAACCAGCTGTATCTACTAGTTTGGATTTCATTAAATCACAAACCACAAAATGAACATGCTGCAATAAAAGTTCATTCGTAAAAAGTGCTTTGTTACATACCTGGGATGCGAATTATTGGCTCTTGACTCCAGAATCCGTCCGTTTCACAGGTTAAAGTAATGACTGCAGGTCCTTTTTCGGTATACCCTTCCATGCATCGCATCTTTAACTTGCCTTCAATTGCGTTTACATTACCGAGAAGGACGGTGCTGTTCGAAATTATAAAAGGTAAACATTCTGAAAATTAATGTATCTCTGTTGGTTAATTGAAGAAGAGAGCCATGTGTTTGCATGAACACAAACTGTATAATCATGTCAGCTAAATTTCAAGCATGTTTAAGTGATGGAAACTTATTTTAAGTTAAATGAGATATGTTTTCATTCAATGGATTAAATACTTTGTTCACTAGCTATACGTGTTTTTATTATATACCCATCATAAATCCACACGCAAAACATATCGCAAAATATGTTAGTCCGTATAACACTCTAGTGCAATACGGCCGTATTCCACTCTTGTGATGTCACATCGTAACAAGTATCGTTGCGCGAAGTTAAAATGACGTCATAAAACAAAATAGATCATCGTTAAAATGACATTTATCTTGAAAACATGTGGCTTTTAAGTGATCTAACCAGTGATGACTATAATAAAAGGGTTATTTGTACTGCGTTTTGATCCGAAATGTCGTATTCGACTCTCGTTGATTTTTGCAATTTTTGATTTCACTCGGCTTTCGCGTCGTGAAATCCGAATCTATAAAAATCCACTCGTCTCCTTGACCAAAACGCAGTACTTATAATCCTATTAATATATTAAATACTTTCATTATATTCCGATTTTATGTAACTTATCTAGGCGGATGAATTATTTTCGAAGATATAGTATGTGCGCAATATTAACCTTATAAATATTGTGTTGACATTCTGAAAAAGAATGCTTTTTCACAAAATATAAACATTTAACTATCGTAGCTCGAAATATTAGTTCATGTTCTTTTTGAATTTTGTCTTACCTTTAATTTCACATGTATTCTTCTGAATATTGCACACATATCCTGGTTTACACGAGTGTATGCCGCACTCCACACGGTCCTGCAAAGTAAAAACAAACATTTTAAATGTGTTGATGTGTTTGTTAAATTTGCTAAACTTGCCTACAAGAACAGTTGATCTGTATGCACTTAATCTCACTTATTGCACCATAACACGGTAGAGGACTATTTATTGTTATTAAGGCAAGATAAAGATTCGTCCGTGACCGGTGCGGGGACTGCTTTGTTTTGCATTTCCTTGCTGGAACATGAATTTATCGTTATTTAGTGATCGGGGATATTTTCAAAACTGCAAAGACGGACCCATTTATTTATATTTATAATTGTTTGTACGTTAAGGGAAAATGGCGGACCGTCTAAATTGCGGTGAAATATATTCCTTATTGTTCAAATTTCTTTGTGTTTTTTCGCCTAGTTTAACAAAAATAAAACTTTCATGGTAAGACTGAAGGAAAACATTGTAAACCTCGTTGGGCATCCTATGTCAGATAGTTTTTTAGCGACTTTATCGTACGTCTTTAGTGCTACCATTCTTGCCCGGATTGATTGATTCGCTTAGCGCTCATGTTTGTATCTGATCAAGCTGAGTACTTGAATTTAATTCACATTAAGAAAATTAAGCCCAGGGCATCAATCCAGTCTAAAACAATTGCAGAATTCTCTTTTAGAACTGCTTTAAAAAAACTGTGTCTTCAATCTGAAATATTATTAGGTATGTTTGGTTATTTAGTTAATTTATAAGGTTTGTTTCCTTCCTACTGACTTTGTTACATAACGTTTGTCGATCGATTGTGTCCTCCTTTCAGATTAAATGATGTTCTAATGAAAAAAATGTAATCTATGACTCATCTCAATATTGTATGAAAAATATATGGCATGTGGACTCTGAGTTTACGCAAGCAAATGTATTAAAATGTATATCAAAACGATGTTTGCCTAGAATCAGAACAAACTCCAATTTGGCGGAGCTATATACGTTGTAGTTATAAACAGAAATTTGTTTCATATGTCTGTGTACGCTAATATAGTACATATGCCCCCAAAGCATGGCAAACACCGAGGTCACAAGTATTATCCGAACAACATATTGAAAGGGCAAGTGATGCCTTAGCAATATGCAAGTAGCACACACCTTACTGATACAGAACACTAAACTGATGGCCTTGTACATCACTAATTCGAAAATATTTTTAACAAACCTTAGAAAACAATTTTAAAGAAAAATATGGTATAGAAAAAACAATCGTAAAACTGATATAGGGCTACAAACCATATCCAGAAATAAACTTTGATATATCGGTTTAAGGCCAGATTGCAATACAACTAAAGTTGCTTGCATATTAAATACAAAACAGATATATTATTCTTACGTATTGCGTATTGACACTGTGTGCCAAGAGTACAGAGTAAAATTAACCTGCATCAAAAGAGCATATCAACTGGACATCTTACTACTGTGATATCATTATTATAATATTTAGGTTAAGTGAAACACCTAAATATTCGTACCATCCTTTCTCTAGTAAAATTCAAAGTTCTTTGGCTTTTCGACTTTGAACATTTGTATGTTTTGTAAGTATGACATATAACACTAAGGTTCATGTATTTCATATTTTATATATATCGTATACATTTGACCTTCTACCGGACTCATGTCTAATGCAGATGAGTACGAGCATTTATTACATAAAACGTTCCTATTTTCTTAAATTGAAGTCTGCAACAGATATATTTCATTTTAAATAATAAATCTAATTACATCTTATGTTGGTCTAATCCAGTATAATACGCATCTTGCTTTTATCGAAGCAATTTCTGGACTAGGCTCTAGGTCCAATTCGCATAGGTTAAAACTACTGTGGTAATTAACGGCCGTGCAAGATGGACGAAATTTACATTCACCCAAGCATTCGTCGAAATTAACATCTCTTACCCAAACTGTCGGACTCTTGATATTAATTTTACCATGAATTCCTACCCCACTACTTCCATTTATTTCGAATTTTTGCCCTGTAGGTAATCCAAAAGGTTTTACCAGTATTATGTGAACAATTACAATAAATGCACATTTTCAAAGAAATGCTTGATCGAAATAAAATGTATAAAAACACGTTCAAAGGCTTTGCGTTCCATAAAGCTCTTTTAGTGCTGAACTAAACATTTCCGTATATCACGTGTGCAGAATTCTCAAACCTGATTAATATTTCAGAATCACCTATCTTTGTAAAAGTCATCCACTCGAGTCCGATTTTTATCGGGGCAGCTTAATGGCTTTAAAGTGCGTTAAAAGTATAACATAAACACCAACAAAAACACATTGCTACAGAGATTTCATAGTATCTTAAAGTAAGGCTTGCAATATTGAAGGTCCTGTAGATAGCATGTCATTTAGTAAAAGAAAAACCTAAACCAAGAGCGATTTTTGATAACGCTATACTATCTTTGAGGCTTAATGTTTGACTTTAATGTTTAAATTGCCAATATAGCCTTACCATGAAAGAAAATCGTTCCAGTTTACAATTGTAATATGTGGTAGACTTAAAAGTCATCTTCTTTTAAATAATGTCAACCCCGTTGGGATGTTTGCTAATTGAGCGTTAGTTTCATTTCAGATTTCACAGCGTATATCCGTTATTATCAAGCATTTTACTTTTCATGTTTTTAATAACCAGAAATCGCAAATTCATGTACGATTTTGTTCCGATGCAGACAAAAACTGGCCTGCATTACTGCGATAAAAGTCTAAACTGATATATTTGCCCAAGGTGAACTTTGAAAGTTAATCATACTGACGCGCGAATTTTGATCCCGAATTTTGCAAAATAAAGCATTGGGCTTTTACTCCCCAAAGCATTGTTTCACGCTGGAAATTTACTGTTAAATCATTTTATACAAATAGTCCAGTCATACTTGACTTTAACACACTGAAATATAATAAATACAACATTATGTTAAAACATAACATGTAGTTATTATATAAAATGTTTAAGTATAGGTTTATCTCAAACACTATTTATGAGTGCTTTGTGTTAAACATAAAAGTCGAAATACAGCATATTGAACAGAAACGAATTTGCCCATATCAAAAACATGTGCGACCATTTTTTCAATTGTTAGGGTGAAGGATACATTAGTATTATTAGTAATTGAGTCAGTTTTCGATTTCTGCCCATTCAGTTCAAGTAAAAAACATTTTTTTCCTGTTTTTAATACTCTTCTGTGCAATCATTTTTGTAATGTGATACTGTTTATTTATTTTGTTTGTTACATATTCTTCTAGCGTGTTTGTGTGCTTTATCTCAAAAGGATAGTCGGTATTTTTGAGTTGAAATGAGTAGGTCACTTAAAATTTGATATATAGTATAATATTTAATGTATACAATATTATTGTAGATGTTTGTGTATATATTAAAGCAATTGTCAACAACAACAGAATTGCTTGTTATTTAATATTGTATGAAATAGTTGCATTAACATATATATTTAAAAACGTTTCCCTTACACTCTTAGTATGTTTTACTTCGTCAATAATACGCTATGACATAATACTTCAAGCCCGTAGAACAGCACCTTAGTTCACATTTTGCCGTTAAGTGTTTGTATACCACTGTGTCAATGTTAAATTACGTGCTTTATTGGCATGAACTTTCAGTCATATCTACATTGTGAGTCCTTGCTTCCTGTGGTGGATTCAAAACGAAGAACCTTTTCTTCGAAACACCAGACTCGGGTATATTTTCCGTTAATACTAATATACTTAGTATCACCATAGTATCAGGTTGATGTACGTTAATATTAATACGCTTAGTATTTAAAATTTCAGTTTAACCACCTAGTTTTATCCAGTTACCAAGTACACTAAGGTTTTGTTTCATTAAACATTTTACCACTGATATTAAAGGAAGCAAATTGTCGATCTATGCATAACGCATCGATGGGATAACGAAGTAAAAACTTGAAAACTGTTAACCATGTTGACACTTGAAGGACTCTTCAAGTTTCAAAATTAAAGGGTTTTAATAATAAACATATGCTCATTCTGTTTAAATTAATGTTCTGCCACGTACCTATTTTCGAAGTTTAAACGCAAACTGTGTCAGCGTCCATCACATTAACCGCTTGGTTAGATTTACTAACTTTTTTGTTTGAAACTGAAAAATAAAATCAACGACAAAAAATGAACAAAATTGATGAAAATCATTGCCTAAAGGAAATTAATGATCGATAAGCCATATTTTTAAAATCCTTATTCAAACCTTAATCTTTGTAAAAATCGAAAACATCTAAGATTCGTTTGAGCCTATTAGTAATAGTTGTAGTTTGTGAAACAACAGGATGGCTCAGTTGGTAACCATTTGAGGCTATGATCTCGGATAAAGTGGTTCATCCATCACACGGCTTATCATTGTGACAAGTGACATGATGTTTAATACACCCCATTTGTATTTCTAGAGCTGTTACGTTACAATGTTCAATATAGGGACGTAGAAAAGCAATTTTTGTGACATTTTGAGTACAATGATCTCTTTCATAAGAATCTATAGCCTTCTTTCGAAAATATATCATCAATGATAAAACCTCAACTTTAATCTTACATTTGTTTTTTGTTTTTTTTAAATGACGTATATGTATAAAAAATGTATATATGTAAGGATATTCCGTTCTCTAAATTCCATATAGTTTATGGTAGAAAAGTCTGATTAAAACGTATCCTCGCATAGCCAAAAACCCGCCAATGTCTCAAAGACTGACCTTTGACTTATTTATAGTTTTGGATTCTAAAAGAACAATAAGTACTTTACATGTTGAAATTATCAAAACATTACCTTAACTCCAGTAGTATTACTGTGATTTTCAATCATCACTACGATGAGATAACTTACTCTCCATTTAAATATAGTTTTTTAGAGTAACCCAGGTCGGAACAAAAATCAAACAACATTGTACTGCCAATTCTTTTTTCCATTCACTTGCTTTAAAAAATCCACAATTATATACGAATATGTTCAGAACGAATCATTGAAACTCTTTCTTTTCATTTCACAATTTAATTTTATAATAGTGAACTCGACTCAAGTAGAATACACAACTTTCTATTCTAAACTAATCAATTATCTTGTATTCCTGATTTGGAATTATGATAACAGCGATAAAAGATAAGGAAATACAAATTTGCCGTTGCGTTTGTATCGTTTTCAAAGTCAACGTTTAATAAAAACGCCACCTAATTTAGGAAATTGATTTTGAACAGCATGGGCTTTTTAATTCATATGTCTGGAAACATTAAATAATAATTTGGTTTACCTTTTACAGTACGTAACATTAAATATAATAAAATGTTGTAGGTGATTTATATTGGCCCCGTTATGTGTCCGAGGTTAGCTGTATTTGCCTGAGCCCAGAGGGCAAATACTGCTGACCTCGGACAATTAACTCGGCCACTATGATATCAACTTATTAATAAGTATTTTAATATTCAACTATTACGTATGGTACGACATTTTGGTTAAAAGCATTCTAATAACTTACATTTAATAAGTTTATATTGAAGCCGTGTTTATCCCTTATGCATTCATGATGTCTGCTTTTCTACACTTGACTTTGCTGATTTGGAAATGCATCCTTTAGTATAATTGCACTTACTTATGAATAAAGCTTTGTGCAGTGTAAGGCAGCATGTATTTTCGTCTTATTTTGTAATTCGATTGCAAAAAAAACGTCCAATTTGTCACCGTCGTCGTCCCTTTTGTCGGTGTACACAAACATAACAGTCGTAAAATGCACCAACAGGTTAAATACAACTGTAATATCAAATGTTCAAAGAGGTTTAAATATTTAATAGGCTAATGATTCCAAATAGGTTTTAAATGAAGCACAACATTTTCAAAACAGTCAGTAACTGGAATACAAAATGGCTACCTTTGATATGATTTCCAGCATATTTCTCATATATGCCGAGTTTCGACTGCAAATGAAAATGGTCCATTTCTCAAATCCTATTTTTGGCGAGTTGCAGCCAATAAAAACGGAGGAAAATCATAGTGGCCGTGTTTGAGTGATATTGGCCGAGTTTAAACGATATATATCGTCAATTATGGTATTGGTTCCGCGATGGTTCCCGTATCGCGTCAAATACGTGATAGTTGCTTAATAAAGAGTGATATTCATCTTCTTTAACATATTATATATTACACAAACACCTCGCTTTAAAACAGAGACAACACTTAAGCATCTATTAGTTTTATCATTTCTTTCTCTAAAACATTGCTAGAACAATTAAATTAAGATAATGACTTTTTCAGTATACTAAATAGATATATCTCCGGGATTAAAATACTTAAAATATTTTTAGCAAAACACTTTCGATAAGGAATTTATAAATCCATGAATTTTTTGAATGGCTCTTTCCAACTTCCAGCATCCCCTTAGGCGATGAGCATTAAATAAAAGTTATAAGGGTACCCGTGGTTAGGCATGCTATTCCGTTTCGGCCAATGCTTTACACAAGGGCTCATATATATCACATTTAGGGGATGACTTCCACACTCACTTTATTCAAAACAAATTGAATCATTCCTTTTTAAACATGTTTTATTTTTACAAAAGCTTGAATATACACTCTCAACAGTTTTTATCATTACAAAAAATACACATTTCGGATGAATAACAATGTATATTTAAAACTATGGAGTCAAACAGTTTAAGAGCGTCCTATCATTGAAATAACCGATTATTTTATATAATATACAGGTATTAGACACTCCCTTCGTAGCTTGTAGTATCGTGTGTGTTAGTCCAGGACAAGGTTAGGGCATAAAACATAGGATATTTATAACATGGTACAGTTTGGTTTTCTTTTTAGACCAAATACATCTAGATCCTAGTTCTAGCTCGACAGCAAAGGTTGACTTTATCAAATCGACTTTGCTAATTTTCGTTGCATAAGTAATATATAGAAAAGTAAGTGCAACGACGATAGCATAATGCCGATTAAAATGATATTTTCAATAGATTAAAATCGGTATGATTATATCTCGTGTTCATATATATTGTTAATTAAACTATATATAGTACAGCAGGTTGCATAGCATCATTTACTCTACAAAGCATAAACGTATCATTTAACCTTAACGAGGACGCATTTTGAAAATGTTTAAATTGTTGTATCATGTTTCAGTCCATTACAAGCACATTAAACGTATGTCTTAATAGTTTAAAGTAGGTAGACAAACAATATGTGCAATCATTGTCTTCCTGTTTGAGATTTTGTTTTATAAATATGACAGTCGTGCCTGTGGATTATAATGGTTTCGGCACAAGTTACTTATAAGTTTTGAATTCTGGCCTAATTTGGGATAATTTCAGTACATCTTCATTCATAGTAAGTTTGATCTAGTATATTTAATGTAATTATTAATTTAGTTTGGTCTGTGTAATTAAGGTATTAGCCATGTAATACAACTCGGGAAACATCGGGTAACATCGACATATATCGCCACTCGCCGTAACAGATCGCGACGAACATCGGGCGTATTCGGCCTGTACCGGATGTTGCTATTTTTAGAAACAGAAGGTATTTCCCGGCTATTCATAGGTCAATAATGGAATTTCTACATCGTAGGATTTGGAAACATTGTGATGTTTTTCTCATGAATATACGTTTAAAATAAATAAAAACTAAAAGTACACGCTGACAGTTGATTACGATACATCTAACAATTTGAGTCATTACAGTTAAACATGGATTATAAGTGAAATATACTCGTAAGAGAAGATTTTCTCTCGAAAAAACGAACTGTCAACAATCGGCATAGAACTGCGATATTCGTATCAAAGGGCTCTGAATGTAAGTATCCTTGAGCAGTTTTGTACGTTGATGTGTTCAAAAACGTTTGTTTTTTTAATTTATCTTTGGAATTCTTAAATCATTTTTATTATTAGCTAAATGTTTAGACAGCATGTTCATATTTTACATGTACTTATGTACATGTTACATATTTTTATATGTACTTATGTACATAACTTATGTTTAAGATATGATATGAGTATGTAATCTTTAAATTGATTGTTTTATTTTAGAAAAATATAAGACATAAAATTTTGTTTAAAAATGATGTGGCTTGGTACGTGACCTATTTCTAACATACCACACTACATGTACATACCCGTTATTTGTTTACAAAATGCCTATTTTCAAAATTAACCTGTGAAAAAAGTTGTATGTGGTTTGTGGCTTGAAGCCGCATCTGCTAGGACACTATTGACATTCATTGGCTTGGTGTAGATCTCGTTAAAACCCCATACTGTTGTGAATCATTATCAACCATATGCACAACAACTACACATTTGTGCCTACCAGCCCTTACTCTTGGCTAAAACAGATATTAGTGCAGAATGTATAATACTTGTCCATTTGTATTTTACGGTGGTAGTTTCTGCTGGTTGATAATCAGAAGTCTAATTTCTTCCAGGCAGGAAAATGACTGAATATTACTTAATCAACAACACTGTGTTATGAAGAATTCCAGCCTGCATTAAATACTATGTTGGATCCTTGAGAGCGGATTTGACAACCATGTCCATCCACAAGGCAGTCGCATCTGATCGAGATGATGTGAGTATTTCATATAAATCATATTTGACTTGGTTTTTGTTTTTATAAACCTACTGTATTCAGTAATCAAGTTGTGGTGGTGATGGTGGTCAAGTGGTGGTGGTGGTGGTGGTGGTGGTGGTGGTGGTGGTGGTGGTGGTGGTGATGATGATGATGATGATGATGATGATGATGATGATGATGATGATGATGATGAATTTTATTGATAAATTTAATAATTTTCTTTATATATATATACATGTATGTATCAGCTTGTTGTTGTTTTTTCAAAATAATGTCGAGAAATATTAAACTGTTTATATTTTATTTTGTATATGTATGGCAGTATAATTATCAATACTAATTAGTTAGAAAGGCTTTAAAGTACAGCTTTTTTTCCTTTACAGCACTAAACATTCTTGATGGGTAAAGTACCTGAAGGTGCATGAAAACCAAATCAGCATTGACTCAGCATTGAGTAGTTATCATCTGTGCACACACTACAAGTACAAAGCATGGGAACAGACCAAACTTCAAATGTTGAAGAGTGAAGAATTATTGTGAAAATACTTATTGTTAGAATACCAATGACAAAATAAAACAGATATACATCAAATTACCCACAGAGATTGTTTACATGTTATAATATTAAAAAAAAACAACATTAGTTGAGAACTTTCACTCTGATATTTTTGGAGGGGCGAGCCCACTTAGTGTTCTTGTTTCTTCACATATTTTAGTTTAAAAGTACACTCATTTGTTTTAAACTCTGTATTCTGAGTTAGTATTATAAGTAATATTCATTTATTTGAAAGAGTACATTTTATAAATAAGGTTGATTTTTAAGCATTTTATTAGCTATAAAAATGTATGGTAACATGACATTATGTATATTTTCTTCAAAACTGGACGGTAAACTATCATAAATTGTCTTTTAATTGTTCAATAGACATCATAGATAATATCTAAAATGATTTCAGCAGATTGCCTTATAGTTGACTATTTTTTATGAATTTTATAAAACTGCTATATATTTTCAAACATCGAAAAACTGCTCTTTTCCGAAGAATCGAAAGATCAATCAAAATGATTTTTCTCCATGTGTATCAATAATGTGTTCGTTTGAACTTTAGTTTTCTGTTAACTGAAGTTTATTTTACCAGAAACTGTTGTGTTTATTTCATAATTTCTGATAATGCGAAAAAAATCAAATATAGACAAAATATTTACTTGTCGATCTTTGTAGCCCTTGCAGTTTGGGGGTGGGTGTAATGAAACATAAATAACTTTTTTAATTCACGGTAAAAAACCTTCAAAATTTGGATAAAAGTCCCATAGTGTACCATGATTATAACTATGTTGTCGGTTAAAGCTTTAAAAAAGTGTGTATTACGCGGCTAATACCTTAATTCGTATTTGATTTATAAATGTATGCCAATGCATCATTTTTCACCTTTGAAAAAACATTAACGTTTTTAATGTTTATTTTTATAAAATGAAAATAACAATAAATCGGTCTAAATTATGTGTATTACATGTATTTCTTAAGAACAAGCGTAGATATTTTCTCCCTAATGAGTCACAACACGAAAAAGGTACATCAATATATGTTTGGATGGACGGACGGATTATAAATAGGAGCTAGGTCCCGAAATATATGATTTTATTTTCAGAAAAATGTTCATTGATAGTGTAACCGCCTATTATACGATTTCTCCTTCATAACATCTTCGAAACGCGATAAGATAGAACTCAAAAACCACTGGCTAAAGTATATAGCTTAGACTTTAGATCCTATATCAAGTTTCCACAAATCATGACACTAGGTTCAATATTTAACCTGCCATAGATATCATTGTTTCGTAAAGAATCCAAATCCACCAACAAAGGAATAATAATCAGTTTCATAATCTAGGTAACCTTAAATTGACCATGTTTAGTCAAAATTCCATATAATAATGTATTCAGCCGAATGAATTTCACAAAAACTTGAATTGAGATTACCAAAAAGATATGATCGGAAAGAGACAGACTACACCATAAAGCGATTAGGCAAGATACCATCTAACCTGTATCTAAACAACTGTAATTAATAAACAGATAAATCATTTCAAATAACTGAAGGACATTATCAATCTAATCAGTTTAATTAATTTCAGATAAAAACAGAACATGCCACAACAAGGTCAAATGTTAGAACTGTTTACATAAACAGAGTCAAAACGCTATATATATATATATATATATATATATATATATATATATATATATATATCTTAACGTAAGCATAATAGCTTGTCAACCACGCTATGCCTGGTTACAATATGATTACATAATTAAGACCCCGTATTTAAACGAATACGTTTCTGAATGGTATATTTATCTTTTCACATTATTTATATTTACGGTCAGTTTGTCTCATATTTCTGGACAACTTTTTGAAAATAAATGAGGGTATCCGTTGTATGTAGCTCCTTCGAACTGAAAATCTAAATTAAAACATCGGTACCTACAAATATCTTCGTTTTATCACATATTTAGTCGCGCTTTAAACGGATAATTATACTATATTTCATATTGAAAAAATAAAAGTATTTACTTCAATAGACATTGTTTGGGCAATAAAAAAACGCAAACAAATCCCATTGAAAGTGATATAATACATTGTATAGCTTCTAACGAAAAATGTAACACAAACCTTTTTTACTATTTAAAGCTTGATTTTCCGCAATCAGCACAGTAGATTTCTGAGAGATTTTGCTATTATAAAATGAACAAAAAAAAATCAAGCCGTCTAGCAAAACTTTCAGAATCGAAAGTTATCAGTGTCACTTGACGCTTGAGTTTTCGTTAAATTCATTGGTATCAATCGTCTGTTTGGTAGCAGTATTGAGTGAAGGATGTGAATTATCGTATTATTATCGGATCAACTCAACCAATCGTTATCAAATTATTGGACAGCAAAACAATATTTCGGTTATTTTCTCTTTCGAGTGTTATTGTTTAGTTCATACAGCTAGAAACAAAGGTTCAGGCGATTGCTTTAGTAATTTTGTGCAAGCGAATGTTACCAATTTACCATTATTATGCCAGTGACAAAAACTGCTTGTTTCATAAAAGGTCGCTCTATACATGAGAGTCATGGGCGATGTTTTGAACCCGGAATAGCTGGGTGTACCTACATTTCAGTGTTGAAATTATGTTCAATATATGTCAACTATTTTGCAATTGCGTAAACTCGCATTCTGATTTGATCAAATATAGTTATAGCTTTAACCCTTATACCTCTTACATCACCGCAAGTAACATCCGAATTATTAACTGTTAAGCTAACTTAAACACAAGTTGTTGTTTTTCGTTTCAAATGAGTTTATAATCACGCACATAACGGCAATTGTCAAGCAAAACCCTTATTGAAGATTTAAAGTAATAATACATGGCATTGACGTAAATGATACTAACATTGACAGAAACAAGGAGGACAATATCGTATGATTGTCTATTATAAAAAAATTGTAATTTCACGCGACTCGCTACAAATTTTGGCGCATACAGTGTAAGTCAATAAGGCCAAATATACTGTTAGTGAGACACAGTTCCCGGCCATCCCAACGTAACATCCGATAAAGGTTTTTATGTCAATTTGAAATGACTGCTATACCGACTTTAGCACGAGTACACTCATTCAAAGTAAAAACGAATGGTAATATTGTGTTTTGACGTAAATTATAAAATTCGACACCGAATGATTAGACCACATGAAGGTCGATTTTTGTCAACGTTTCTGTCCCGGTGAAGAACATCGCAAAACCAGTGATTCATAAAAAAAACATCAAACAAACATCGATACAATTCTTAATAGTTTTGGGAAAAGCGAGTGCTGTTAACATATTTAAAAAATGATCATTACGCATGCGCAGTCCAAATTTTCAAATTTTACGACGGTTTTATATTTATATTTTTTTTTTCATTGCACGTTTGTTTTTATTACTTACTAGTTCTTTTCACTGCCATTAACAACGCCATTATATAAAAATAGAAAATAAAAACAGCATAATCTCAATAACTGTTAAATAACTCAATATACTTATGGCATAAGGAATCACTATCATTATATGTTAATACAATTACAGAAATTGCACTGTGAACACTAATATCAACTGATTTCGGATCTATAGTTAATCTTGGTTGAATAATTGTTTGCATTCTTCCATATTTTGAAATAAGCAACATATTGAAGGACGAAGCTGTTTTAGAATTTGTTCCTTACGACCTTGAACATTCTGAAATCAAATATCGAACATATCTTGAGACTGAGCGTTTAAAAAACTGCATCGTATATGTAGGTTCACAAAAACATGAGGTAATTCCCGTCTACGGTCTTTACAGTTAAGTGTGACCGCTGATCTTGATCAACAGCTTTCATTGCTAAATGTTTTTCCTGAAGGGTTTGGGTATGGATTAAATTCCACTCCACCTATCAATCGATCTGGGAATCAGCTTTCAGAATGCATAACTTACACTTCAAAGAAAATATGGGCAATCCGTTGTTTGTCTAGAATTGTCGTTTTGTTTAAATCATCATCATACATCTGGATAATGGAAAAATAGGAAGATGAAATACAATTAAACTCACCTTATTAATCAATCGATATTTCTACAATGATATTGTACTTGTAATAGTAAATAGTACTTACAAGTGGGATATCGTTTAACGGGCAATTACAATATACAGTTCCAACTGGCTGTTGTGTAAGAGGGTAGCTTAGAGTGTAATTTTAAGTGTTTGGTTTTGTGTTCAGCGCAATAAATTTATATGTTACTGAACGTTGATAATGAACTGAATGCCAAATGTTCATGTTATGTGTTGCAGGTTCGGATTTGAAATATTTCTTTAATGACAAAACGCGTCTTCTCAGCTGAGATTATTATGCGGGAGCTTACATAACCATCTTGTTTGAGATATACAGATTAACAAAAACAAATTAAGTTTTAGTTATGTTTATACCGGTTACCGTGCGCGCTGTCAATCGAGAATCAAATTAAATTATAGACACTTGATACGACGGTAACAGCTTAACGTTGAAATTCCGTTAGTAGTAACTAATATTTGTCTCAGTTAATCGACACGACTAACGGGAAATATTTTGTATTTGTATATGGGAAATGAATTTGAAACCGAATACAGTAACCGGATATTTTGATATTTATATTATTTTATTTTCATCAGAGCAACACGTATATACGCTATTCATGTATTTAACAACAGTCATTGTAATTCCAATTACTTAGTCAACATCCCCTGCAACAACAATAACTTAGACAACCGTCCCTTCAACAACAATAACTAAGACAAAAGTCCCTTCAACAACAATAACTAAGACAACAGTCCCTTCAACAACAATAACTAGGACAACAGTCCCTTCAACAACAATAACTTAGACAACAGTCCTTGCAATAACAATAACTAAGACAACAGTCACTTCAACAACAATAACTAAGACAACAGTCCCTGCAACAACACTATCTTAGTCCACTGTCCCTGCAACAACAATAACATAGACAACAGTCCCTTACAACAATAACTAAGACAACAGTCCCTTCAACAACAATAACTAAGACAACAGTCCCTTCAACAACAATAACTTAGACAACAGTCCCTTCAACAACAATAACTTAGACAACAGTCCCTGCAAAAACAACAACTTAGACAACAGTCCATTCAACAACAATAACTTAGACATTAGTCTTTTCAACAACAGACTACATACCCTTAAATAACAAGAGATGTTTGTCAAACATTATGCACCCCCTCTGAGCGTCATGTTGTCAGGATTATTTGGACAATTGAATAAAATATGCATTGACCAATATGACAGCTGAATTTTCATTGGCATTGGATGACTTTGATGCAGTTTTAAGATTAGGACCATTTAAAGTGCAAGGAAAGTAGGTATAGCTTTTTATCATGTTCAAATGATGACTGGTATTTGCAGATAAAATTGTATCCTCTTAGCAGAAGGAAATAAGTAAATAAGACAAAATTTATAAATATGATTCATGACCATGACCTTTGACTCTTTGACCCCTATATCAATAGGGGTCATCTACTGGTTAGGCCCAACCTCCATCACAGGTTTGAGGGACATGGCTACAGGCATTGTCAAGTTATCCCTCGAACAACCTTTTATCATTCAAGGTCACTGTGACCTTGACCTTTGACCGATGACCCTAAAATCAAATGGGGTCATCTACTGGTCACTACCAGCCTCCAAGTTTGACGCCCATGGGTCTAGGCATTGTTGAGTTATCACTCAGACAAACTTTGGTCTACTGACGGACCACCGACCGACATGTGCAAAGCAATATACCCTTGTTCGAATGGCGGGCTGAATAATAACAAAGACAACAGTTCCGACAACATCAATAACTTAGACCACAGTCCCTGCAATAACAATAACTAAGACAGCAGCCCATGCAGTAAAAATAACTTAGACAAAAGTCCCTGTAATAACAATTACTTAGACAGCATTCTCTGCAACAACAATAGCTTTGACAGTAATGCAAAAACCATAACTATGACATCAAACAGTTCGTGCAATAACAATAACTGATGCACTAGTTTCTACAACAACTATACCTTTGTCAACAGTTCCTGCAATTGAAATAACTCTACAACAGTTCCTGCAGCGACATTAATTTACATCAAAATCCCTGCAACGACATTTACGTAAGACTTCAGTCCCCACAACGATACAAATATACAACCGTCCATGCAGCGATAAAAAAATAACAACAATCCGATCAACAATAATAATTCAGACACCAGTCCCTGCAACAACATGTTCATAGACAACAGGCCCTGTATCAACAATGTAATTAGGTATTTGTTTTTGCGAAATGCAATAATTAAATACATTTTCAATTTTAGATCTTCTAATTTAATATATTTTATTCTTGTGTGTTAGGTACACATCATTATTTGAGTCATAGCGCATAAAACAAACACTTATAATCAAATCGAATGCGAACACTTATAAATCTTGAAAACGCTTTTGAAAAGTTGTTGTATCATGTTACAAAGCTCCATTCATTGCATTGCTTAATCGTGTAAGGTGAGTATGACTAACAATGGTTGCGATCTTTTCTTCCTGTTTCAGAGATTTAAATGTAATAAGTCGCGATTGTGGATTGTCATGATTTAGACTGAGGTTAGTTCATCTTCATATAGATTTATCATTCGTTTAATAACATTACATTTTAGCGGAGGCACATTCTACAAGAAAAACTACCGATTGAATGATAAGTTAGCAGTTTTGTTTCCGTGCATAAAATATTTTAAACCAGAAACGGTGTACGATTGTAACATACATGCGCATTAATGCTTTAACTGGAATATTGATAAATAGTGGATATTAGTAAGGTAAGAACTGTTACCTATTTCCACCTTCACTTTTTTTACAACAACCAGCAATAATTTGGCGCATTGAACGGTTTTTATTGCATTGTGTTAAGGATTGATTCGTGGGCATTCGTGCGATCTTAAATGCCCCGCTCGAAATGGCTATTACCTCGAAGCGCACTATTATCGCCTTTATGCCCCCGAAATGAATGTAAATCCTTATATGTACAATTTGTCAACCCTTTTTGTAATACGTTTTTTTTTCAAATATCATTAAAACACGTTATGTTGTTTACATGCGAAGGGAAACTACGAGTCACTGTTATAATAAATAAACAGGGAAGTACCACCCCCTCTTGAACCGCTTCATAGCAATTCTATCGTATCATCACGCAGATAATGGTTCTGCTATTTTTCCTTGTATTGTTTTCTTTATTTTGTCTTTAAAAACAAATAAGAGGAAATCTGCTTCACATCTATCATAAAATGAATCTTATGAGCTCATAAACGTTTTACATTCATAATCTTTTACTAAAACTCTCCAAGTCACTGTGTGCTCACACAAGGGGTATGAGATATATACATCCGAGTTTATCCCATTCAGGTAAGTAAATCAAACGTAATTTTAATCGTTTGCTAACAAGTAGGCATTCATTGATGCAGAACAAATTGTAAAAAATATGCCAGCACCTTTGTCTTAGAACAAAATTAAGCATTAGGCACCTTAAAATATTATTATATGAATTTTTACAACTTAAAAGTAAGTTAATTATTTATTTATTTTTAAATTTTAATGTAAACTGATTCTGAATAGCATTAGTTTTTATGATTATATTAATTTATAGAAGAAGTGAACAGTTACAATTCTGTTTTTAAATTACTAATGTAAGTATGTTTGTCTCACATTATTATCATACATTTCACAAAATAATACACAGTGATATTTATCTTGTGTAACGTTGACATCCACCATACATCTCGCTTTAAACAAAATACTAGAGACAAAACCTAACGCATCGATCAGTTTTATCATTTCGATCTCTACATCATTGCTAGAACAATGAAAATTAGATTATGACTTTTTCAGTATAAGGATAGTAATCTAGCCGGGTTAAAAACTTCTAAAACATCTATAGTAAAACACTTTTTATAAAGTTTTTAAAACTCATTAAATTTCTGAATGGCACAAACTTTTACTACGTTAACATTTCATATTAAGATCGTCATTTTTCAAACTTTACCGATCATCCATACATAACTGCACCCATATTGGAACAATAGGCTTTCAATCCTTTGGCCGATGTCGTTTAAACAGCGTCTTCTTAGTCCATTAGCCTTAATGTTAGGGTTCCTGTGGCATACTTCTACGTTATGTCAACTGCTTTACACAACGATTCATATAAATATAGTCGAACCCCGTTGGCTCGAATTCGCTTGGCTCTAATTCGCTTAGCTCGAATGCCTCGTTGGCTCGAATTGGATGTAAAGGACCGATTTTTTTTCAACTCGTTGTTAAGTGGCAAAAGGCTATATAAATCGTGTTAACGTTCTGTAATATTTATCAAAATCAAACGTACATTTTCATTTTTCAGTTCTGAAATGTATAGATATTAGACACTGCCCTCGTAGCTTGTAGTCTTAGTTTTTCTTGTGTTTTAGTCCAGGGCAAAGTTAGGGTATGAAGTATAAAATATTTATAAAATGGAACAACTTCTATTTACTTTCCGTTAAAGTACCAACTGCTCTATGTGGCACTCAACGCATGACTACCATAATCTTAGTATTAATACATCTAGATTTTAGTGCTAGCTTGGAAGCCAAGGTTGTCCCTTTAACAAATCGACTATGCTACTTTTCGTTGCATAAACTAATAACGTTTGTAATAGTAAGGGCATCGACGATAGCTTGATACCGAATAAAACCAATTAATTCTTTTTGAACACTATGATATCATCTCGTTTAATGATATAAACATTTGAGTTTAACTTTATTGAATACAGCAGGTTTCAAAGCATCATTCACTATACAGCGTATAAACATCTCATTAAGATTGAAAACGAATACATTCATAAACCGGAGATACGAGGACGCTATTTTGAAAATGTTTAAATTATATCATGTTTCAACGAACATTATGATTTCATCTCGTTTAATGATATAATAATTATTTGAGTTTAACTTTACTGAATACCGCAGGTTTCAAAGTATCATTTACTCTACAGCGCATAAACATCTCATTAAGATTGAAAACGAATACGTACATTCATAAATCTGAGATACGAGGACGCTATTTTGAAAATGTTTAAATTGTATCATGTTTCAACGATCTATTCATTTCATTGCAAGGATCTTTACCGTCTGTGTTAATATTGCTAAGTGGGCAAACAAACTATGGTTGCAATATTTTCTTCCTGTTTGAGGAAAATGATGAATATGACAGTCGTGGATGTTGATCCTTACGGTTTCGGCACGCTCGACTAATTATTTACTTTGGAATTTATGCCTCAAGCATCAGCTTTAACATATATCCTCTTGTTTCGGATGATATCAGTACATCTTTAATCATAGTAAGTCTGATCTTGTACATTTCATTTTATCTAATTAATTTAGTTAATATGTGGAATAACTATGCATTTTATTTTTTATTATGACTGCAAATGTACAGGCTTTTACCTTCCACTACGAATTTATAACACATGCTTGTGTGGTACATTGCGCTTTAGGATAATGTGCAATCCTATACAAAATCTTAGTTTTAGGCTACTTAGTTTGTCCCTATACTGTTGTGTACTGGGGCAGTCTTTGCACTTCGAGCCTTGCCTTCTACGTGTTATTCAATACTCTGGCGTGTTCCTGTTCTTCTATACAGTGTATATCCCTTTGTTTCGATACTCAGATTTACCCTGTACTTTGTAACGGTGCCGGTAATTGTACTTCGACATTTGGCCTGTCCCTGTACTTCGAATATGGGCTGACCCTGTACTTCCTTATTGGGTCTGTCTCAGTTATTCAATACTGAGCTTATTTATTTCTTTGCCTGAAACTGCAATTCGACGTTGGGCCTGTCCATGCTCTACGATCCTTGGCTTTTCGCTTTACTTCGATTTTGAGACTGTCCCTGTTTAAACTACCAGGCTTCTCCCTGTTCTTTGATACTGAGATTTTCCATGTACATCGATTAATGGGCTGTCCCTGTACTTCGACCCTGGGCTTGTCGCTTTCATTGATACTGAATGTGTCCCTGTACTTAAATGCTTGACCTATCCCTGCACTTCAAAGATGTGACCGTCCCTGTACGTTGATACTTGGCTTTTCGCTATACTTAATTACTGAGCCTTTTCCGGTCAGTCCATACAGAAATTGGAATTCCCTTGTACATCGATACTGTGCGTGTCCCTCTACTTCGACACAATACACCCCCTGTATTTAGAAACTCGGCTTATGTATGTACTTAAAAGCAATGCTGGTTACAGTACTTCTATTGTTTGACTGTTACTCAATTTCGATACTCCATTTACAATGTTCAGCTCTTAAACCGAGATAACTTTACCAAGAACTTTTATCAAAAATGAAAATTACATCATCATGAGGTGGTTAGGGGTACGATGTGGATTTTTTATTATGTCCATTTGTCTAAAAACCAGCACAATATTGCTTTATGAACAATATATTCGGAAAACTTTATGGATTTGCAATTTAATTTTTATATTTGTCGATAGCATTTTAGGGGGATGATTACCAGTCAGTATCTTTAGTACCGGTTTGAGTAAGATCTGAGTGGTCCCTAACAAAAAAGCATCTGGTATTGCTTAATCAGCCGTATGTGTGGAGCCTTTAATGATGCTCCACACATACGGCTGATTAAGCAACACCAGACGCTTTTTTGCTAAGGCCTCTCAGATTTTACTAAAACCGATACTGTTACAATGAAGATAACGACTGGTATTCATGATATTAAAATTGACGTATGTAAAACCGTATAACTGAAAATATAAGCAGCTCCAAGTTTTTATTTGTATTATGATATTTAATTCCAAACATAGACTACGATATCCAAACATCGGTTAGTGACTCTGATGGGGTCGCATCACGTGCTGTGTGAGTTATGCGCGCTTTTTGCAACGTCTTAGGTCTGCAGGGGCCACAATATCATCACAATATAATTTATGATTTAAATATAACTAATAGCAAGAAAAATACTATTACATACCTAGCATCAGGAACGGTCAATTAAACAAAAACAACTTGATTTTGAATGCCTTTAAAGCAATGCTCAACATGTACTCAACGAAAAAACACAAACAGCACAAGGACACAAACATTTAAATAGCGTTATACATCCCTTTGGGTATTTTAACAGTTTAAGAAAACATATTTTATATTTACTCCCTTTATGAATCTATCTCTTTCTAAAGACATTTAAAACATTATATGTGAAGAAGAATCATATTGTTAGTAAATTTAGTAGTTGAAAAGCTAATACATTGAAGCATGTGTGGTATTGAAGTATTCAAATTACCACAATTGAAGCAATCTGTACGCTACGTACAATTAATACTTCCGCTTAGCTTTTGTCAACAAGTTTAAGTTTAAACGTGTTCATCCTGTTTCCGATACTAAAGAAATTTGATGCATGTAATTAAAGCCCAACGCTTCTTCTTAAGCAATAAATATGTTTTATCAGTTGAGCATTGTTACAAGGAAAAAATAATACTTCCTTTTCATCATTTGAATTTCATTTAATGACACGTACGTACTTTGGGCTGTGATAAATCTCACATAAATCTATGAGTTAAACTTCCTTTTTCATTTTCTTTATACAGATGATTGTAATACAATATACACTGCCCTGGGTATTCTACTTTGGACAAGTTAGTATGTGCCAAGTAATGTACAATGTAATCAGATGGGTGTTAACTGATTTTTTTATATCATATTTTGCCGGTGCTTTTAACAGTTGTATTACAGTATATGTCTTTAGTAAATCTTTCTCAATGACGACAAATGGTGTGAACGTTCCTCCTGCATGTCTATGCTGTACAGTTGGACTGGAACGATGTGATATGTAAAATAACAATAAAATAACGATGGGATACTGGGTCTCACACTCCGTGTCAGGGAAGAACCTACACTTATGACCACGATTATAGAACACTGTGTTACGTGATCAAAGCGTCATATTATCATAAAAAAATGTTTTAAATGAGCATTTAATCAGTTGCTATCGCCAGACTATACAATAGGTTAATAATACTATATACTTTTGGCGTAAAACTTTCAGTAACGGCAAACTTTAAATCATATATGATTGAAAGTGAATAATTAATAACAAATTAAGATTTACAATGGGAACTTTGTTTAAATCGATCCATTCTCTTACTCAGAAACGAACCAAATGGTATATGTATATGAGCTGTATTGGCATATCATGAACTAGCAAATGAAATCATAATTATGTATTATAGCGATAAACAGTTCAGCAACATGTACATGAATACTATCACAGGTGAAACACGAAAGGCAATATGATTATGAATAGTGAAAAATATCAAAATAAGTGTTATAAGTAACATTGGTTTCTTTAATATAGCGTGATACAAATACATGAACATATTTTCCAAATCCATGATCATAGATTTTAAACTTGAAAAAAAAGAAAATTAAATTAGCAGACAGAAGCACTTAAAATAATAATCGAACATACATATTTCAGATAAATAATCACATAACGAATTTCGATAAAACAAATACAAAACATTTAAATTCAGTAAAATGATAACCATAAAAATAAATTTCAGTAAAATAATTACAGTATATTCAAAATTTAGTGAACTATTTACAGCGCACACAAATCAAACATTCTTAAACAATATCACCATATGTGCTAATCTTTTTAATCAGCTATTCAATAGTATTATATTTAAATAACTAATTATGTCTTTTGCTGGAATAGTTGTAATTAACAAGTGCCATTTTCCACATACATGCATCTGTCATGCTTTTCAATTTAATGCAAAATCTTGGTAACATCACCGGCGCTTTATTTCAATAATATATTCACTGTAATATTAAGTTTTGGCACCTTTCATCTTGCAGCGCTGTGTTTTTTTCTTGGCATTTGCGGTAGAACAAGTTAACATCATGGCTGTAAAAGGTAAACATTGAGGTAGTGAATAAACCACTCTATGGTTGATTTAACAAACAAAAACATAAAACCCGCTTCAGATTTCGATGAAATCGAACAGAATAGAAATAGTCGAGAAACTTTCCGGAATCCAAAACCTTATGCCAACGATAATGGGATATCTGACAAAATACAGTATTCATCTAAATTTGGAGACGTAGTTTGTAGTCTGAAAAATATAATAACAAAATAAAAGCGGAATACTTATCAGAGTCGAAAAAGCGTTTATGACTGTTTTTCTGTAATGTTTAGCGATAATCAAAGCAGTTATTGCTGTATTGGACAATTTTATCCCCTACCCTCGTCATTTCCGATAAGGGACGCAACTCTTCTGCGCTAACCTATTTATTAATTAAAAAAATGTAAAAAAATATATGAAACATCGCGCGATTTCCGCTTTCGTGAGCAATAGCAATAGAGATAAATGTTAAAAAAAACTTACGAGCTATTATGTGGCCGATCATACATTATTTTAGATGATTGATATTATAAACGTAACAATCATTTTGTCCCACGCGATGTCTTGCTGAGTGGTACAGTTTAAAAAAGACCAACAGTGTTCTTAAGGAAGCCACGTTTGTATTTATTAAGCAAGTTACGTTACAAATGTCGATAAACATACCTACGCTATTTTTATACTTATTGGGACCTGAACGAGTAAAGCGGGAGTCCTGGCTTAAGGTAGAAAGCGGAAGAAATCCCGATTGAAAACGGGTCGCGCGCGGTATGCTGCGACATGAACATGTTAATGGGCCATTGTTGTTACTATACTCTTTCAATTAAATCACAGGACCTAGACGGATGGTGACAGGTATATATTAGGCAAGAATATTGTTATTTGCTTGTTGTGGTGTGCCTTTGATTATAATGAAACACTTTGGTACAACTGTGTTTCTCTACATTATTCACAACATCGAATAACTGGCCAATGGACGAAAAACACAGCTCATTATCATTTTTGCAAACAACGTGTCAATTGCAAAGTGCATTCTATATTGCTGGTCATATTCACGTCAGCCACGTCAAGCATATTTTTAGCCGCCGCCCGTATTTTCAACAACTATTGTGTTCTGTCGAAATGGACTGTTAGAAATAAAGAGCTATAAATTAAGGAAGGCGTTGGTCCATTGTTCAATGTATAATATAATAAAGACGTATTTGGTTTGGCTCCAAGCGCATTCTCGCAATTGATAGCAATGACGTTTGACATCATCTTTAACGTTTAAGGATTTTCAACGTCTTAAATCGACAAAGCTACCAGAACTTATCTGAGATTCAATGGAAGCCAACATTGAGTCTCCCAAATGGCGACGTTTGCTGGGCGGAAATTATCAACAGCGGTTATACCTTGTTCACAATGTGCCTGATTCACCAAGGTCGTGGTTAAGGGGGGGGGGATCTTGTATGGCCGATCTGGTCGTCGGAATTGTCGTAGGTAGAGTGTCGCTATATGATGTGGCTCTAAAAATTGCGGTGCTTGTCGGTGCTCCTGACGGTTGAGCAACGTGGCTGGCAGACGGTGCGTTTTTTATCTTCACCTGGGCGCACGTGAACTATGTGTTTCGCTTTCCATAGACCATGTATGATGTTGCAAAGATCCGACTTAGATATGGCAATGAATTTAAAACAATAGTTAACGAGGAAACGACATCATGATCAACAATAAGCGAGTAAATTTAATTAAACCACTGCATTTCGCTTTTATTTCTTATATGTTGTAGTTATTTTATAGCCAAATCAACTACTAGTGCGTAGCAATAAAACTTCACCCATATTTAATATAAAAAAAATGTATGTCCCTTAAGCTGAAAAAGGGCATGCTGTAGTCAAAATTTGTAGCAAAAAAGCGAATGATTAAAAATGCGTCTTCTCAGCTTAGATTATTTGTCTTACATAACTATATTGTTTTATCAAGCCAGAATCAAATTGACTTATATACAATTGAAACGTCTATAAACAACATATGCGAGTTGAACGTACGTTGAGATTCGGTTAACAGCAAATAATATTTGTCTCGGTTAATCGACATGAGTAACCGAAATTATTTTACATTTTAATATTAAAAGGGAAATGAATTTGTAACAGAAGACCGTTGCGAGATAAATTGATAAATTTACATTATTTATAAAAATAAAGTTAAAGCAGGAAGTTTATACGTTATTCGTGTATAAAAAAAGTCCCTGCAAAAACAATAACTGAGACCACAGTCACTGCAATACAATAAGTAAGACCACAGTCCCTGAAATAACAATAACTCGGTCAACATTCTCTGTAACAACAATAACTTACACAAACAGTCCTTGCAACAACCATAACTTAGACAATAGTTTTTGCAATAACAATAACTTAGACAACAGACCCTGCAAGAAAAATGACTTAGACAACAGTCCTTGCAACAACAAAAACTTAGACAACAGCCCCTGCAACAATAATAACTTAGACAACAGTCCATGAAACAATGATAACTTAGACAACAACCCCTGCAACAACAATACAATTGACACCAGTCCGCGCAATAACACAAAAGCAATAACTTAAGTCCATGCAAGAACAATAACTTAGACGTAAGCCCATGCAAGAACAATAACTTAGACGTAAGCCCATGCAAGAACAATTCTTAGACGTAAGCCCATGCAAGAACAATAACTTCTGCTACAAAAACAATAACTTAGACAACAGCCTCTGCGACAACAATTACTAAGACAACAGTCTCTGCAAAAGCAATATCTTAGACAACAGTCCCTGCAATAACAATAACTTAGACAACATTATCTACAACATCAATAACTAAGACAACAGTCTCTGCAAAAGCAATAACTAAGACAACAGTCCCTGCAACAGTAACTTAGACAACAGTCCCTGCAATAACAATAACTTAGACAACATTCCCTGCAACAATAACTTATACATCACTCCCTTCAATAACAATAACTCAGACAACAACCCATGCAACAACAGATACTTAGACCACAGTGCCTGCAAAAGCAATAATTTAAACGTAAGCTCCTGCAAGAACAATAACTAAGACAACATTTGCTGCAAAAGCAATAACTTAGAGAACAACCCCTGCAATAACAATAACTAAGACAACATTCCCAGCAATAACAATAACTTAGACAACAGTCCCTGTAATAACAATAACTTAAACAACAGTCCCTGCAAAAGCAGTAACTAACACGTAAGCTCCTGCAAGAACAATAACTAAGACAATATTTGCTGCAAACGCAATAACTTAGACAACAACCCCTGCATCAACAATAACTAAGACAACAGTCCCTGCACTAGCAATAACTTAGACAACAGTTTCTGCAATAACAATGACTTAGACAAAAGTCCCTGCAAAAGCAATAAAACAACAATAACTTAGACAAAAGTTCCTGCATTAAACATAGCTTAGACAACAGTCCCTGCAATAAAAATAGCTTAGACAACAGTCCCTGCAACAAAAATAACTAAAAGTACAATCCCTGCAAGAACAACAAATTAGACAACAGTCCATGCAAGAAAAACAAATTAGACAACAGTCCCTGCAACAACAATAACTTAGACAACATTCCATGCAACAACAATATCTTAGACAACAATCCCTGTAACAATAAAAACTTAAACAACAGTCTCTGCAACAACAATAACTAAGACAACATTCCCTTCAATAACAATAATATAGACAGCAGTCCTAGCAACAACAATAATTAAGACAATAACTTATACATCAGTCCCTTTAATAACAATTACTCAGACAACAACCCATGCAACAACAGATACTTAGACAACAGTGCCTGCAATAACAATAACTTAGACAACATTCCCTGCAAGAACAACAACTAAGACAACAGTCCCTGCAACAACAACCATTTAGAAAACAGTGCCTGCAACAATAATAACTTAGACAACAGTCTCTTCAATAGCAATAACTACGACAACAGTCCATGCAATAGCAATATTTTATTTACAAGTCCATGCACCGACAATAGCGTATACAACAGTTCCTGCAACGACATTAATTTAGATCGAAATCCTTGCAATGACATTAACTTAGACAGCAGTCCCTTTTCCTATAAAACCTTATGCAAAAATCCCTGCAACAATACTATTTAGACAATAGTCCCTACATACAAAATTTAAGTGTATTTTTGTTTTTGTAAAACCAAATGATTTAATACATTTAAATTATGGTTTTTAATTGAAAAAGTATTATATGCTTGAAAAGTAGGTATGCATCATTATTAATTTCATAGCGCAAAACAAACAAACACTTATAATCGAATCGATTGCGAACACTCATAAATCTTGAAAACGCTTTTGAAAATGTTTAATCATGTTACACCGTTCTTTTCAGTTCATGTTAATCTTGCGAAATTGAGTAAGGTAAGTAAGACTAGCTATGGAAATATTTTCTTCCTGTTTAAGGGATTTAAATGTAAAATGAGTGTGGTGACCGCGTATTATCATGATTTAGACTGAGGTTTGTGCATCTCCATTTGGATTTATCATCATAACATTACATTAATATCGAAGATACATTCTACAAGAAAAAAAATATATTATCCATTCAATGATTGTTTGATTCCTATATCGGTGCCTAAACTAGTTTATACATGAAACGATGTACAGTGTAAATATACATACGCATTAATTATTAAAATGGAATATTGATAGAAAGTGGATATAATTAAGGTAAGAACTGTTCCATATAATCAACGTATTGCATGAATCTTTCAAGTTAATACTTATGGGAAAGGGTGTTTAAGTTGTTCAAATTAATCAAACGAGCTCATTATCAATCAGTAATTTTGGTTAAGACTGGTCATCTTGCATAAATCATAATTAAATCCGCTTACATATTAGAAATCACACGTCGTCGATAATATGCTTGGTTGGATTATACAATTAACATACTAGTTTCAAAGTTTATTGGCAGCTCAGCATAAAATACCCTTTGACCATTAACAACATAAATATGGTAAAAACATAAATCAACTATAAACAGTAACGGAATAATAATAAATATACATCATGTTATTAAATATGACAATATAAATTGTTAAACACTTAGAGGGAAAAAGCATAAATAAACAAAGGTTAACATAAGGAGCATTACTATTGTACAAGGAAAGTCTTTCTCAGATTCATGGCTTCTTTAATGTAGATTGCTATCTTAGTTTGTCTTTTGCTTAACATTAGTCGTTGAAACATATTTAAATTTGCCATGATATATTACCTAGATATTTTAAGCGTAAGAGTCTAACTTTACTACAGCATAATACAAATGGTATTCATTTTCTATAACATTAGCGTTACAGCAATTGCAAAGTCTGTTTTCTCTTGCAATACCGGTATATCTACCGACTTCGATTTCTAACTTGTGAGCAGACAACCTCATGGAAGAAAAATGTTTGCGTAAAATATCATTTTCAATTCTATCAAGATGTTCTTCATATTCAAAATTTGTTTTCAATGAGCAATATGTTTCTAATTTAGTCATGCTATTTATCGATCCGCACTGATCTTGGATTAACTGGTCACGGAGTCCAGCTTTTAACAAAGGAAAGTATTCGGCATTTACATCAAAATTATCAGTAAGAAAATTTAATCCTAAAATGTTTATAATAGATTTCATCTTAGTCGCCCAGGAAGGGCCATTAATATTATTACACTGATCGAGACACATTATTCATTGGACAGTCACCATTTTTCATAATCTTTAACCAGAATTTGATTGCCCTTTCCTTGCATGCAAACGATAGATAATGGAATTTCTCCAAATTCACCGTATTCAGCATAGTTAGGAGTTTGTTTTTTGACACAAAGTAAATGCTTTAAAAATCTTATTTGCAGTTTATCAACTTCTTTAAAATTATAAACTCCCCAGACTTCTGACCCGTATAAAAGAATAGGCACCATCATAGTATTGAACAACAATAACTTGGTCTTGACATCTAATTTGACTCGATCGAACAACATCAGGAGACTATTATATGCCCTAAGGGCTTGATCATGTAACATTTTAACAGCACTTGACATATTGCCTGAATACATAAAATTAATACCTACGTACGTAAGTACCTAAGTACGTAAAATTATCAAGAACTTCAATAATCTCATTATTTATAAAGAACTCAATATTTCTGTATTGCTTCCTTTTTTAAATATACAAACTTTTGTTTTGTTAACATTAATTTTTAAACCCCATTTGATAATTAAAGATAGAGTTAATCTGAGCTTGGAGACTGGCTGCATCAGTAGTAAAAAGCAAAATATCATCTGCAAATAGTATCATATACATAGATAGTAGTTCAAGGTGTTCAAGGTGTTTAGTACAGAGTGAGTTGAAATCAATATTTTCATATATATCATTTATAAATAACATGAATAAAAGGGGAGATAACGCCCCCCCCCCCCTGTTTCAAACCGACTGTAACATCAAACATTTGAGAATAACAGTAACACAGGTACTTAGAAATCATGAACATTTATAACTCATTTAATGCAATATTGATTGCATGTGTAAAACAGCTATAAACATTATCACTCAGAAGTGTTTAACATTTGTAACATGTTTACTCTAACATATACAATAATATGCAATACTATTCATTAAGTATTTGCAACATTCTTACAATCATATGGGTAAGGGTCTGATTTCAAAAGTTATATAACTTAAATATACAAATAGCAAAGCCTTATTGTACTATCTTATCATGACCGTTTGAGAATAATACTTCATTTCATCATGTAAACAATAAACCAAACCGCAAACTCTGATATGCAACGAATGTCTTTTGCTTGACGCATGTTTGATGTATGAAACGAGTTATCAGTGGTAATGCATTGCAAGCAGCATGATGAAACTACGCAGTCAAGCCCAAAATGATTGTTTAAACATAAAATTGTGAACAGTTTTGTTAGAAAATTGCTAAAAATCCACTTCTATAATACGAATTCCTGTTAGACAGTGACGCTAAGAACATGCATGACCACCCAGACAGAATGTACAAAGATCAACAATAGCCAAAGGAGACATAGGTGCTAGCTCTATGTCGTTTCATTCGGGATTCAAACTGAGTGTCTAGTAGAATCCATTAATATTCACATGCATTTTGTTTAAACCTGGTTATTAAGCGACGAATATAATTTACACCGTGAAAAACACGAGCTTAATTCGACGTTATGCATGAAATGTAAAGTATCCCATTGTTATAATTAGTGTTTTATTATATCTGCCAAACAGGCATGACCTTATTTTGATTATAAGTTTGAATAGCGTTTACTTACTATTAGACTTTGAAGTAGTTTCTATACGTTTATAAAATATATGATTATCTGTGGTTTGTCATACTTGCCACTGGACCTGAATATAAGGTGCTTTAAAATCAGGTTTCTTATTCAAGAAGGTTTATTCACAAGAAAGATTCATAAACAATTAGAAAACCAATGAGAATCCAACAAACATGTCTCATGACCACAAAATCGACTTTCCATAGCACACTGTAACGTATCAAATCATATATACAACCATTGTCGAAACAAACGTTAACCATATATTACATTAATATGCATTTCAATACTGGGCTTGCAAAACGGCATGTAATAATTTGCCAACGATAACCATCTTCTTATTCGACTGAGAAGCCATTCACGTCTCAAGCAAAATTTGTTCACTTTCTATTCAATTTCAAATTTCTAAAGGCCCCATTAATAAAGTATTATCTATATATTAGTTGAGATATTCGAAACGGAGACCAAGGCCGTAGAGCCATTAAGTGTTGACCATCTATCATTTGCAATTTTCGGAATTGCTGCAATAACAATAAATAAGACAATAATAGATTCATTATCAATACCATAGACACCAGTATCACCAACAACCATAACTAAGACAACACACAGTTTCTGCAATAGCAATAAATGATACACCAGTATCTACAACAACAATACCTTTGACAACAGTTCCTGTATTTGATAAAATCGACAGCAGTTTTTGCAGCGAAAATACTTAAGATGAAAATCCCTCAAACAACATTAACTTAGACAGCAGTCCCTACAACAATAAAAAATAGACAACAATACTAATTCAGACGACAGTCCCTGAAAGAATAATGACTAAGACAGCAATCCCGGCAGCAACACTTACTAGAAAACAGTGCCTGAAACAACAATAACTTAGACAACAGTCCCTGCATCAACAAATTCATAGACAACAGGCCCTGCAACAACAATTTAATAGACAACAGGCCCTGCATCGACAATTTGATAGACATCAGACCCTACATCAACAATTTAATAGACAACAGGCCCTGCATCAACAAATTCATAGACAACAGGCCCTGCAACAACAATTTAATAGACAACAGGCCCTGCATCAACAATTTGATAGACATCAGACCCTACATCAACAATTTAATAGACAACAGGCCCTGCATCAACAATTTAATAGACATCAGACCCTGCATCAACAATTTAATAGACATCAGACCCTGCATCAACAATTTAATAGACAACAGGCCCTGCATCAACAATCTAAAAGACAATAGACCCTGTATCAACAATGTCATTAGGTATATGTTTTTGTAAATTGCAATTATTTAATACATTTCATTTTTAAGTTTCTAATTTAATAAGTATATATAATTAATTTATAGTAGGTTCACAACATTATTTAATTCATAGCGTCTAAAACAAACACTTATAATCGAATCGATTGCGAACACTTATAACTATTGAAAACGCTTTTGAAAAGTTGTTTTTTCATGTTACAAAACTTTATACAGTGCATTGCGAAATCTTGTTAGGTGAGTATGGCTAACAATGGCTGCGATATTTTCTTCCTGTTTCAGAGATTTAAATCTTACATGATAGTCGCGACTGCGAATCGACATTATTTAGTCTGAGGTTAGTGCATTTCCATTTGGAATTATCATACTTTTGATAACATTACTTCTTTAGCGGAGGCACAATTTAGAAGAAAAACTACCGCTTGAATAATAAATTAACAGGTTTGTTTTGGTGCATAAAAATATTTTAAACCTGAAAGGTTTAACATAACCAACATACATTCGCAATAATGCTTTTACTGGAATATTGATAAATAGTGGTTATTATTCAGGTAAGAATTGTTACCTATTTTCAACTCATTGTAAAGAGGCAAAAGGCTAAATAATTCGTGATAACGTTCTTTAAATTAATAAAAATCAAACGAGCTTGTTATCAATCAGTACTGTTAGTTAAGACCGATCGTCTTGCATAAATCATAATTAGATTCGCTGAATTAATTCAAGTTATGCGTTGTATGTAATATACTTTGATGGATAATAACAATCATGATCTGACGTCAAAAAATACATTACTTCAATATAAAAGCAGCTAAGAAAAATTTTAATATCGTATAATGATGGAAGTTGTTGTTTAAATGATTTTTGTTTTATTTAATCATGTAAATATTTAACCGAACTACAAAATCCGATATATACTAACGTAAATCATTTGCTTTGACGTACGTTTGATGTAGAAATTGTTTTATCAGTGGTAATGTGTTGCAAGCAGCATTCTATGACTCACCAAATCAAGTCGTACTTGACGGTTTAATCATGAACATAGTGAACGGCTGTGGTGAGAATAGGATAAAGATCCACTTACATAACACAATGTCCTGTTAGGCAGTGACGCTAAGAACATGCAAGCCCACCCTTACATGATGTGCAACGACAAACAATTGTCAGAGGGGACATAGGTGCTAGCTCTTTGTCGTTTCATTCCGGATAAAAACGGAACATCGAGTAAAAACCATTAACATTTACACGTATGTTTTACACATAACCCAAATTACCACATATGTATAAAAGGGTTGCTGGGTACCAAAATATGTCTAAACATTGTCATGCAGGGTTAGCCCCAATTCGAATGTAAAACTTGAAATAAGATCAACATATAAACAGTTATGATTACAATATTCAGGCGTAAAGGGCCACTTAGATAAGAGGATAAATGATACTGTAACGGAAATTAAATTGAAGTTTCCATACGATGTTTCTTTATCATATTAAACAAGGATTTTGTTATTATTCGTTGCACAAACAATAACGTTTCAAAGTTCGTGCAACAACGATAGCATAAGGCCGAAAATAACAATTAATAATACAGTAGTATTCAAAGAATTACTAATTTTACAACGCATAAAAAGCTCAATTAGCTTCAAAACGGATACGTCCATTTATAAACCTTGAGTTCGCTTTTTAAATTGGTTTATCATGTTTCAACGGTATTTCCAGTCCATTTTGATGTGAAGGGTACATCATACATATATCAGTCGGGGTTTTAGATCAAAATACTTCGGACACCAACTACAAATAATGTTATATGTATTTTGTTGAAAAGCTACTATGTGAGTTACTGCGGTAATATATGGGTATTAGACGTGAAATAATTTTTCTTGTATCTTGTTTCTAACCAATAGTGTCTGGCTGTCTGATTGGCCGCAAACACATCCCCTTTATCGTATTTTCAGCCAGACAATCTTAAGGTTAATTTCTTAAACTCGGTACATCACTTCCAATCTCAATATTTAGAACAAATAAGGTTATCTTTACTGTCATGCACTACAAACACAATATTTGAACAAAGTCTGTTGTACTCTTGTCATTCATTATGTATTGTTAATATAAAGGCCGACCTACTCGTTTGGAATTTGAGATTCCTTCAGTTGTTTTAATTATGGGATTGGAATCATTGATGCATTTAAACAGTAAAGAAACATAAAAATCGCTATAAGGTATGAATGATACCTATTTAGTATCTGATAAAAACAAAGTCAATCTTGCCGCCGGAATCCTTTCCGCATAGTCTTCCTTCCTACTAGTATATAAAGGCAGAATGTCCATGAGAACGAAAATGATGATGACAAAAAACATTAAAAAATATAATTAGGGTACAAAATAAATTGCATAATAGAATAACACCAAATCATACGATCACAGCAATATATTGTATTGGGTAGAAGTATTCTTTGTCGTCCGTATTACCATTAGTACATAAATGATAGTTCTCTTAATTCAATTTATTTTAACTTTATACACATCAATATTATCAGATGCACTGTCCCAAGCATTGAAGGCAATGTTGTATTAAATTTGGACAACAATAACATAAGTTAATAATTAGTCAGCAAATAACTGAAAAGAAGGTATAAACCTATGTACAGACAATATTCTAACTACCGCCTGGTAACGGTCAGTGAATCACGAGTTCAGTGGAACATGTGTGTACTCGAGGCTTTAACTACTTTGTATGGCAACTACTAGCAAGAAACGTTTCAAGACATGTAGTCTGGGTAATCGCTGAAGTCCCCGCATGACAGAGTGAGGAAACATGTCAATGCGAACTAACATGCATTCGCCGGTTTGTTTATTAAACCCTGGCCCCAAATACTCAAGTCATTTTGCAATCTCGAATTCAACTCATTTTTGCCACATTACAGCATTGTATGATTCGAAATAACTACCGTTTTACTCTTTAAAATCACGTTCTCCTGCATGATTAAGATATCAGCCTCCGGCTAAATCGACCTCAGCGAAATGCATTTATTGTATAAAACCTTTCAATAATACGGTTAATAAAATCATTTGTATATTTTTGTATAATATTATGAACCGTATACTTACAAGGGTGTATACATGTTGGATTCCAGTGAAGTCGATGAAGTCAAATCAAGTTTCTTGCATCCACACATTATATTACATACATGGACAAATAAGGTCATATTAAAGTATAACGTATAGGTGAACACTTGATATGCATATACGAGGGGAGATCGTAAAGTTAAACATATTCAGAAAACGCTCGGAAATTTGTTAAACTAACATGATTTTTTTCTTTGCAACTCAATTTTATGTTGTTAAACCAGGCCCGACCATTGATCTTGTAATTTCATTTACACAGTTCTTTAAATGCAAGTATAAAATGCCTGCATACAGACAATATGATTTTACAAAGAAGGGTACGTTATGCAGTGTGTAAGTAACTCAATAAACTTATCCTTCATGCACATTGAATCGCCAATCCAACTTAACAAGACATCCAAACGAAGTAAATATTCATGAAGTTAAGTTTGCAAGTCATCTTCAAAATGACATACAATTAGATGCGTTGTTGAAGCTACAAACATGCCGTTAGTTCAAACTTATCTATGTATAGGTAACTATCAGCCACTATGACCAATATCGTGTCCGTTTTCTGGCGTGAAGCATATCATTCTTTTTGAGGGGTATATCGATCTACGCCCTTGTGGAGTGGGATCTAACGACCTCTTGGATAAGAGGCGGTAACCTATACCACAGTCCCTGCAGTAACACTATAATAACGTATTTGTTTTTGTAAATTGCAATGATTAAATTCATTTTCAGTTTGCTTATTTAATAAGTATATTGTATTCTTGTAACTTAATAAAGTAGGAACACAGCACTATTTAATTCATAGCGCAAAAAAAACACAAAAAAAAACACTTATACTCAACTCGAAAGCGAACACTCATAGATCTTGAAAACGCTTTTGTTGTGTTATGTTATACCGCCCTGTTCAGTGCATAGTAATCTTGCTGAATTATGTTAGGTTAGAAGGACTAGAAATGGAGATATTTTCTGTTTTAGGGATTTAATTGTAATATGATTGTCATGACTTTGGATTGTCATGATTTAGTTTATAGCGAAGATACATTATACAAGAACAATAATATATTTTCTGGTTAGTTTACAGTTTTATTTAATTCATATATCGGTGCCAAAACTAGTTTAAACTTGAAACGATGTACAGTCTCAATTTACATACGCATTGATGCTTTAACTGGAACATTGATAACAAGTGGATATTAGTTATGTAAGAACAGTTCAATATAATCAACAAATTGAATATATCTTCAGTGTTAACGTTTTTTCAAATTAGTCAGACGAGCTCGTTATCAATCAGAAGTGTTGGTAAAGAATCAATGTCTTACATTATTCATAATTAAATACAAAGTCGAAGTATAGGGGCAAACTTTGACTTTAGAACTAAATACTGAGATCAATATTATTGTGTTTATTAAGTACGCTTGAATATTATCTTCATCTTCACAAGTAACACGAGTTTATGTAGTTTAATGATTTGTAAAGATGGACTATGGACTACATTACTTTGCATGGTCTTATTTGAAGGGAAATGGGATTATGATACACTAATTTCAGTCTGGTAAAATGAGAATTTGTTATTAGTTTATACTTTATTTTGTATTTTCTCCACCAAACAAAACGTAATAAACTGCGACCTTTATGAGACAGGATGTATGCAGAAATTATTAAAATAATTTATATTATTACTGAATAAAGCGGCAGGAGAAATTACACTATAACGAATTAAAAGCGCTTTGAAAATTAAAAGTGAGGCGATAGATCATAAACCTTAGTACGCTATTGAACATGTTTTATTTGTTGTATCATATTACAGTATAAGATTCCCCAAGTCAATCGCTGCCGGATAAATACCTGTAATCTGGTACATTGTACCTCGTCGCGATATTTTATTCAAATGCTTAATAGATCTTTTTTAGTTGAAATGAGTGGGACAACTCATTTGTGATACTGCATTACATAGTTTTCAATATATTCTTATTACCTAGTGCATTCAAATATGTCGTGTTGCCGCTGTTCTACATAAGTTTTACAATTAGACAACACTGTTACTCTTTTTGGAGCATGGTTTTGTATATACATGTATAGTATATTTTTTCCCTATTATTTTGCATAATATTAACTAACTTGTCAACTGCATCAGAGCTGCTTTATATTAAATATTAGATGAAATATATCCAAATTGTATAAGAGGTACTCAGTCATGGTTTTGTTAAATTCATTTACGGCTCCAGAGGGGGCTGACACGGCGCCCCCCCCCCCAATTGTTTTTATTTATTTTTTTAAAATAGAAGAAAATCAAAAAAAGATTGTCCAAGTTTACTTTTAATTTCAGTATTTGGGAAAGCAAAGTATTACAATATGCCCAAATGCACCATTTCGAACTAGAAATTGTTAATAAAAACCCCATTGCAAATACAAAATAATTCATGTTTCTACTAGAGGGGCGCATGTCAAAAAATAGCATCCCTAAGTCAAGCCCCCTCTGGCTTCTAATCATGGATCCGACCGTGAAATGCTCTTTTTATGACGAAATAAATAGTGGCAAATCAGAGGTGTTAAAACTAAAATGTCAATAGTTTAAACCCTTCAGCAAATTGTAATTTAATTTGCTGAAAAATCGTCTTTGAAGACAACATTTTTCAGGAGCGTTTAACACGCTAATGGTTACTGATTTGCGTCTTTTTTCTTGCGTGATTGGATGTTTGAAATGATTATGTGATGTTATCAATGTATTATTAAACTGTCAAAATATCCTACACGTTTGTATTAGCCCTGGTAGCCTTGTGGTTAATGCGTCGGTTTGTTGTCATTACCGGACCCAACTAAACATAAAATACTTTTTTATACCATAGTATTTTTTTTCTATTTTTTGGTATCATTGAGTAAATCAATGATGAAATAACAGTTTTCAGATGCTTTACAGGGAAAACTAATTGATGTTCAAAACATGAGCGTGTCCCATTAACATATGACAAACGTTTCCCTCTTATTCCTGGTACGTTTCCGTAGTAAACTTTTGTCATATCATTTACGGCAGTGAGACTTTTAACCCACGGAGGCCATGCCTTAGTTCATAATATGGTAATTAGCGCATTGATGTTGACATATAACTTACTCGAAACAAAGTGTTTTTCATGATATTAAACAGACATAACAAAGAAATGTACGTTATTTTAAACATGTATTATTGACGTTGCAGACAACGACTTCAGCACGACAACAACACAATGATACTTTGGATATGTGTTATTCTCTGCGTAGTACGATCATGTATTGCAGGTGCGTTAACGTGTTATTGTTTTTTATGTGAGTTCAGTAAAATTGTTTGCTGTAATAATGATATGGAGAAGAATAAACATTGTGAAATCATGTAAGACTATTAAATATAACTGTATTTCTGTATAATCATTCAGAGCCGATCATAACTATAGACGGGAAGGAGGTGGACTGTGCGAATGATTGTGTGTGTTGTAAAGACAGCGAGACAGAATGTCGTTATCATTACGGGTTTAAAGATAACTATTGTCATAAAGGTTGCGTTGCCATAATATTTGGCGACAAATGTCATAATTCCTGCAAAGGTAACTGTTTTACGTGCGCCCATAGCACAGGAAGCCCATGTTACACATGCAAGTACACATTTTATGACTTGAATAGTAACTGTACCAACAGCTGTTCAGTCGGGTGCACTGGAAAATAATGTAATAACGATGGAACATGTAGTCCGTGCAAAATAAATTTTGAAGGTATTATGTGTGACACATGCATACAAGGATTTGATGGTAGAACATGCAGTGAATGTGTACATGGGTATTATGGTACACATTGCGATGAACCGTGTTCTGCAGGGTGTGTAAATGGAACATGTGCAAAAGATGGCACTTGTTTATGTCGCCCGAACTTCATGGGAGTAATGTGTGATACGTGTGTTGATGGAAGGTATGGTATGCTCTGTGGTCAGCTATGCAGTGCTGGTTGTATCAAATTGACATGCGATAAAACCAAAGGCTCATGTGCGTGTCTTCACAATTTTTCTGGCGATACATGTGAGCAATGCAAAACCGGGCTTTACGGAAAACTATGTGACTTACCTTGCTCGGGTACATGCATTGGCGGAACGTGCTCACGAAATGATGGAAAGTGCACTGGATGTGTTGCTGGATATACGGGTGACAATTGCACAGCCCCTTGTGATTTGACATGCGCAACATGTCTACAAACTGATAAACAACACTGCATGTCATGTAAAAATGGATACACTGGAACAACATGTCGATGTCCTCCTAACTGTAACTGTGCAAGTGGATCTGATACATGTACATCGTGTACGGAGGGTTACGCTAATCCTAAACAACAATGTAAGTGTCAGTCACAATATTGTGGTGGGGACAGATGTACTGAATGTATGGATCAAACGTACTATGCTGATAAAGGAGCGTGTTGTAAATGTCCAGATAATTGCGAAGGTGGTGTATGCAAAAGTGGACCAGAGTGTTTGTCTGGTTGCATTGATGGCTTTTACGGTCTAGATTGTTCTATACGCTGTTCGTCCTTTAGTGCCAACTGTTCAATATGTAACTGGAGTGACGGTATGTGTCTAGAATGTAAAAACGGACTTTATCCGCATGACAATGGAAGTTGTGTCAGTTGCAATAGTAATTGTAAAAACAAGCAGTGCAATTCTGAAACAGGCGAGTGTACGAATGGCTGTGTGGAAATGTTTTGGGGGAGCAAATGTGATATGGATTGCAGTGTAAATTGTGAAACTTGTAAGCAGCATTTCGGTATGTGTGATTCATGTAGATATCAAACAGTCCATGGAGTTTATTGCAATGAATCATGCAGCTTCTCATGTAAAGAAAGCAAATGTGATCGCAGTACTGGCCATTGTTTAAACGGTTGCCTTGGAGATAATTTCGGCATTCTATGCCAGACAAACTGCCCTGCAAATTGTCAGAAAAGTGGTTCAGACACGAGTTGTAATGCCGATGGGTTCTGCACATTTGGCTGCATTGATGGCTATGAAGGCGATAATTGCTCAGGTAAGACTTTAATAATATTTTCCAACTGTGATTCGAATATATAATCAATTAAACATAAATTTATTATTTTCACTGATAATAGGGTAATATACTCTTTTTTAACTTTCTGTTTATGTGCAGATTTTTCATATCGATATGATTATGCCATTTTCGTCATATTAAAATTGTTCAATGAAACAAACAAAAGGCCATACAACGAAAATAGAATTCACAGACTATGCAATTACATCATCACCACCATTGTTTCTTACGTTTACAAAGCTGAACGTATCATGTAATCCGATATTCAAACATGTAATATATGTTAAATTAGACGCAGTCAGCGCCGGACCACCAGTAGCAGCTATTGCTGGAGGATTAAGTGGTAGCGCAGTAGTCATCATTGGCGTCGTTGTTGCAATATTCGTCTTTCGACGAAGGTATAAAATTGTGTTACCAAAATTATGTTTTGTATTTAATAGTTTATTATTTTAGCAATTGATGCGTTTTTGAATATTGCAAGTTCTTACATGTAACAGAAGACAAGCATCATTTATGTTGCATTCATCTACGCACGCACTTTACTATTGTCCGTTTAGGTATAGATACCACAAAGCAACAAAACTAGTTGTAAAATTTACAATTGTTATTTAACAAGTATTATAAAACAAATGATGTGTGTTCCCATAAAACACTTATGATGTATACATAATTTGATATTTCTAAACGTCATTCTTGCGTGGTCAAATTAACGCTCTACATTAAAACGATTCATAACACACTGTTGGTATAAAACATGGTAATCAATGATGAAAAAATAATATGATGATTAAACATAGACACAATAAAAATATTATACGTGTCAAATGCGTTGCCAATGCTTACACGGATTAAACAAAACAAAAAAGCATAAACACAAATTTCAACACAATAACCGATGATTGAAAGCTCAATTATAATAATTATTTATATATTATTAATAAATATATGTATACAAATAGCATGCATACTGAACAAAGATGATATGAACTTCATGCCATCAAGAGTAATATTTGTTCATGTTGTTTTAGGATATTGAAAGATCCTTATCTAGACATTTATTTTACTAGATCCGCTCGCCAGTCCGCGTCCAGCAAAAACAAACAAAACAGCAATACAACATTTCTGGGTAACATTTACGAGGACGAAAACAAACACAGTAAGGCCACATTGTCATTACCTTATCAATTTTGTTAAGGGAAAGTTATATATGAATGAATTTGTAAGACCATATCTGATAACAATAAATGCTTTCTTATTTTCTAGTAAAATATATTAAACAGTTAAGGCATCTTGTTTATATAAACTGCATTTCATTGAAAATCATCTTTTATTCTTAACTTGCTATCATTAGCAAACGAAGACCATATCAAGAGGAAATCAACACAACAAAGTGTAGCTGGGTCCCTGCCATCAGCAAAAAAGCTCATACCAATACAGAAAAAAACATCGACACATGTTGTGACTGCATCAGAAATCGAAACTGACCTTGAGATAGGTAAGTTTTACAAAGACATTTAGGAAAGGGCAAGTCAAATACTAATGTTAGTAAAAATATCTCAATCTGTTAGATGCAGATTCATTACAAACTATTTAAAATAATCGTTTAATATTCAGTTAGGCTATTATGTTATAGTGTACAAAACAATTGATCGTGTAACAAATACCCAAAATAATTTACAACTAATATCTAATTTATTGGTGTATTGTGTTATGTAGATGACGAGAGCACTGGCGCTGCTCTTAACAATACTTCTCAAGACGACCAGACGTATTATAATGAACTTGGGTCATCCACTTGTAAGTCAAAAATACCCATTAGTCAGCTCGTCATATATGTGGATGGAAAGACTCATGAGGCCTTCAGGACAGAATTTGAGGTAAATAGCAGGAGCGATTGGATTGCCATCATTTGTTTTAGTGTTGTGCATTTGAATATATTGGCAATGATGTAAGGTTAATATAACATTTCAGGGCATGTGTTCATAATTATTAGCGAATACGTTTTAAAGCGCCATACATGAAGAGCTTAAGTGGGTATAATCAAATGCTGCCAAAAATGTCATTGGCAAGCATACTACACCCCTTGTTCGTAATCTTTAAATATGTTAAGTTTTTTTTATTTCTTTGTTGACAGAAATTTTCCAGTGGTCTATCAAAGCCATATGTTGAATCACAGAAGAAAGAAAATATAAGTAAGAATCGATACAAAGGAATTTATCCATGTAAGTTATAGTCTTTGTAACTTAATACTTGTCATGGGTTTTTCACTGTTATAATAATTGTTTGAATAAATGATTCAAGCCGTTTAGTTTTATTTTATAATTCAAGCTATGAAATGCCCTTTCTGATTTAAGTAGTTAATTAGTTATTAACAATGTGACACACTGATTATCTCCCTTCCTTTTAGACGATGACTCAAGGGTAAAGGTTAGAAGCAGTTGCGGATCAGACTACATAAACGCAAGCTTTATTGACGTATGTACGGTTTACTGTTATTGTTGCATCCTTGACTATTGTGTTTTGCTTTCGTCCAGTCACCAACTCCCATATTATAATGGTATAACGTAAGATGAGCGTAATCATTCTCGAACTAAGATTCAATAGCAACGATTTTCACTTGTTCCGCTTGCTATTTTTTCAATGTTGTCGTTGAAAACATGGTACAAAATCAATTTCGTTGCCCGCAACCCTCGTGATCGAAACACCACTCGCACCTAATCGCTTGAGGAAAATCTAAATTACCTCAGGATGTGGGAAATGTAATTTTATTATATAAAACATTTTTACTATTGTATATTCAGTGCAATAAACATACGGAGGTCACTAGTAATGACTTTTTGACAAGCTTTATGTATTTTAATTTTGTCTTCCTTGGTATTTTTTTCTGTCTGTTGGTAAAAATTACTAAATAAGTTCATTGTGTCGCGGCATATGCACTGATCATGGATAGGCGGCCTCAATTTAATAACTCATATTTTACTCCGTAATAAAATGGGTAAAAATTCGTACTTCAAATGCGAAAATACTATTTCCAAAACTTCCTAGTTGTTTGTTGTATTTCAATCGCGGTCCCATTTACTCTTTGTCATCGTTATTAAACCTTCAGAAAGAAGAATTACATAAATTATAGCGACTTCATTTCAAACCACCTTTTCAGGGGTATAAAAAGCCGAAGCAGTATATCGCCACATTAGGTAAGAGGTAAAATGACATATGATACCCATATCACGGCGTCAGATGTCATTATATATAACGACTTTTTGTTAAACATGCAGAACTTTAGTTTCGTTATTTAAATGCATGAAAACTAATACATAGCATTTTCGTATTCAGTTTACAATTTTTAGGATGAGAAAATGTATCGTATTGTATTGTACTGTATCTGTTGATTTAAAATTTCCATATGCTCTATTGAAAAACAAATCATTTATGTTTAAAACTATACAAACAACGTTATGAAAATTGAAATAAACACTTCTCACATTGCCATGGAAAAAGATACCAAACACAAAAAGATCTAGTAACACGTTCAATTAAACAAATGAATTTATGTCATGCTTGTCCTTTTTATCAGCTGTTCAATTGGATTGATTTAATAATTTGACACAATTATGGCATATTAATTGTTCTTACCTCTCATTAGTAACATTAGTTTGTGTGTAAATGTTTCAATGTTATCCTTTGTTTGGACACAACTATTTTCTAGGACCAATGTCACAACAAATAGGAGATTTCGGCTTATTTTGGAAAATGATTTGGCAACAAAAGGTTGAGAAGATTGTCATGGTTACCAACCTCATTGAACAGGGAGTAAGTATACAACCAAATGCATTTTTTTAAAAGTGCTTGAAACGATAGCATTTTAAAAAAGGTCATGACCGTTAAAATACAATTCCCAGAACCTGCACTGTGGATATCATGAGTATGAATGCGCAATGTAGGTTTTATCATATGATTCGTGTTATAATAGTTTTTACAACGCAACGCCACATGTTGTTATAGTGTTTACAATGATACGTCACATTTAACAATTTATAATAGTCTTAACAATGTTACGTCACATTTTGTAATGGTATTTACAACGTAACGTCACATCTAACATTAGTCTTAACAATATAACGTCTAATTAATGTTATTTCATGTATTCAAATAATGTTTGTTATATCTTTTTAGTCTGTTCTAATTGTCTTCAAACTAACATGTCATAATACTCGTATATCACGTTTAAGGTGGCCTTTGTGCATACCTGACAGGTCCAAATGCACATTATAGACCCGTGGTCTATCAGTGTACAGTTTATCCGTTAGAATTGTCTCGTTGTCCGTCTGAGAAGTTAACTGACGTAACTTCTTACCTGAACCCAATTACACCGACGTACTTTAAAGAGCTGGATATATATATAGCAGTTTGTGAAAAGTATTTTACCTGTTGAAGTAATACGATATTTTGAGGGAGCAAACACATTCAGGATTGCTTCCTTGCTAATGAAACTACCATAACTATAATCATTATTGTTTAAACGTTGCAAATGGTGCCTGATGATAACGATTATATGTGCTATTTCAGTCCCCTAAATGCGAGCAATACTGGCCAAATCCTGGAACTACTAAGAAGTATGGTGATATAAAAGTTGAGAGCTGCTCGGATGATGAGTATGCTGAGTTTACTAGGAGAGTTTTCACAGTGACTATGGTGAGTTGACAAGTTTGATCTCGCATCGAATGTCATGTAATATGTTTTGATCATTCTTGAAAATAAAGTACAGCTTATCTAGTACTAGGTGAAAATTTTAATGTTACATTTATGATTACTGTCCCATAAATAGTATCAGTAAAACTAAGGATGACTTATAACACTCGCATTCGTATTGTGTACAAACAAAAAATAAATCGACTTGCCTAATGGAAATACAAACAATGCATTTGGACAAAACTATTTAATTTACGAAAGCACAATATTTGGTTAACATTAACGAGTTATCGTTTTTCTTTCAAATAAAATCAGATACAAGCATGGGGAATTCGTTTTTGTACGAAATTCACCAAAACATATTTCATTCAATACTAAGACATGACCCCCCTTCTGTTATATGAATGAATCTTAAGATTAAAACAACCTGAACGTGAATAAACTTTTTCTTCCGGGTTTAATTTGACAAATTACCCATACTTATTGTAGTTGAAGCCTTTTGTGACCTGCCTATGGGGACATAATAAGCCATATTATATTGCTCTGTTAGATTAAGTTACACATTATATTGAGAGGGTATGAATTATTGAAATTTTGATAAATTCACCTGTTTCATTGTGACTCTTAAACCCATACGAAAGAATATGAGGTATCATTTTACTTGTATATATATAAATGTTATTTTCAAATTTAAGCAGTTTCACAACAAAATAAATTACTCAAAAGTTAACAGTAAACACTAGGACAATCACTTATGTCAGTGTATTTTAATATTAAGTAATTGCCTTACGATGTTGCACTATAATTAAAATTACATTAAATGATGAAGAAAGCAAAAACAAATAGTACGTATGTTGAATGTAGAATTTTGTTATTCTCATTATGAACTGCCAACAATTTTCAATTGAGGGATGTCAATAGATCGTATTCTGTACGTCTGTCCGTCTAACATGAACCAATACTATGGAACTTATGGACAAAATACAACCTAATATGTCAAATACGCATTACGATAGCGCATACAATAGTATTTCAATTGAGAAATTAGGGATCGGGTCATAAACACAATCACTTTTGTTATTTAATAAATAAAACTATAAGATGCTCGTGTGGAGAGCTTTCAAAATAACGCACCACTAAAGCCAGAGTTAAAGGTCGTTGACAGAATTGAATTCAACTCAAAATTCCTGTTAAATTGTTATAATAATAAAACACATGTTTCCATACTGTAGTGTCAACTCTTCGTGGATTTGAACGTATAATTTTTAATATTTAAACTATTTAAGACTATTGATTTAGTGAATATTGTTAAGTTAGCGAATAATGTTAAGTTAACATCTTAATTGAAATAAGACATGATCTTTGGACATTTACCCAATTCAAACTTTTGTATAATCATTATAGAATTAAAACATGTCTCACATTTGCATTGAATATTTTATCAATATAGGAATATAATTTGAAACAGGTAGATCATACAGAAAATATCTGAAATCCATTATAACCGTAATGCCTCAGCACACCCATTGAAAAATTGCGTATTATTAAGATAGCAAATATACTCCTTTCTTCCGGGTTTACATTAACAATGCTATTAGTTTAACGTGTCGTTTTACACATGACCACCGCAAATGAAAACCCGTACTAATTTTGTATCATAGATAAAGTTTCTTTTTGAATATATCAAAATTATGTAAAGTGCCCAATTCTGCATGTGCCTATCTTATTCTAAGTACAACAATAGAAATATAAACAAATATATGACGCTCAAATTCTGAGATAGTATTTATTTAAAAAAGGAAGTGCATAATGGGGTTGCAACCGACATATATTCACAGGTGAACTGTCCCCATTCTGTAGAGAATATTTTCGGAGCTATTGAAATATTCAAGTGTATATAATGATGGGCAAATTTGAAGTACTACAGGAATATCGCATATACAAAAAAGAGTATCACGTTGCAAATTCCTATGCTCGTTTTTGTTGTTTTCGGTAGAATGTTTGACAATAATAAAATTCAGACGTTTAGCCTTTGCTCTTCATATGTTTATTGTATTCTGCACCATATGCAGTTACTGAGTAACTATATCTTAAAAAAACATTGATCTGTGACCATTGCTATTGATTTTGTATGACACCGACAGCGAAACAAAGGCTTCGTGCGTTCTGTTCTTTTTCCACAACGTAGAATATTTAGTTTGGACGTAGAAATTGCTTAAGATGATTATGAGAATGATTATTTAATAAAGGCTTCTTTACCGAACAGCAAGAATATATTTATATGAATAGTTCAAGTGTCGCGTACCAATACAATCTACTTGAAACTTCTACTTTTGCGTCCAAATATCTCAAAATTAAACGCAATGAATCGCAATTATATTTTTCAATAAATCGAAATAAATGTTATCAAATGAAACAGTTTTATGTGAAGAGTTCTCATTCGTAGGATGGAACTATTTTATCCGAAGTAGAGTCAGGCGATTTAAAAAATACCATTGACCTTTCACATTCATTACAAACTTTTGTAAATACCCATTAACTTATTATAAGCTTAGTAATTACTTAATGTCGAAATGCCACACGTTTCTAAAAATGTATATTAACACTAAGAACTACCGTCACCAAAAGCCGGAATATGTTAAGACAGCATCATGTAACAAATGAAACGTTCATACGGTATAATGTTAATTTCAAACCCAAAGCGAAATTAGGAAACAAACAAATAAAAGGTGAACCACAATCAATGTTCGTCCGATTTTGTGTTTCTTTTTAGCAATGTAAAAAATCCGTGATAACATGCTCCTCTGCCTGGGAATGGTAAACAAAAAATTGTAAGCTGGGCAGTTAAACTAGTTTTAGAGCTTCGTTTCAAGAGCACACCACAATTCATAGGCATTACTAGTATAGCGTTATCATTTGAAAACTATCATATTCGAACCGTCATATAACTGAAGGGATCGGAGGAAAGGACGTTGTATCATCTTCATTTCACGTGTTGGCCAGACAAGGCAATACCAGACGATGTAACTGCGATGATAGAGTTCAGACAGCGTGTTCAGAGTACGCCGAGTACACTGAATGGACCAACTGTTGTGCATTGCAGGTTGGTACAAATATAACATATTAAAAGTCTACAGTTAGAGAAATATAGAAATATAACATTTTAACATACTTCCTATATCCTTACGATATCGGGTAACTATGTCGAAGTACTTTCATGTAAAGTATCATGTTTGAACTAATGATTTACGCATATGGATGATGTATACGCTGGTACAAGTGCACTAATTCTTGAATCGGACCTTACTTGTTTAATGAAAAAAATGTAAGTGTTTTTTTTTTAAATGACCAAACAAAATTCTAAGAGTATATTTCTTAAAATATGTATCTGAACGAAAAACAGTAAAGCCGTTGAGGAACAAGCTAATACCTCGTTGAAGATATATACTCTTATTTACGTGAAATAATGAGAAAATTATTATTTTCCTACCTGGAACTAGTTCTTAGAGCAGTAAGAGTTACCCTTGGTAATGAAGAATCTTAACTGTATCAAAGAAAACAAAATGACATACTAAATAAAAATAGATAAGATACTTGTTAAGAAATTCTGAATAAACAGGTTTGTATAATTTTGATGCACATACGAGTATGTTTTACTCTTACTTTACAGCGCAGGTGTCGGGAGAACAGGCACCTACATTGCTTTGGATATCCTGACGAAAGAAGGTGAAGCTGAGAAAGCCATAGACATTTCTGGGTGTGTCCACAAAATGCGTCAGAATAGGCCGAATATGGTTCAAACAATTGTAAGTTAATAGTTTGTATGAAGCTTACCCTGCTATTGCAAAACACTTTAACAAAGCGAATGCATCTAATGGGGTCTCTATTCGTCAATAAAAATTGATGCCTACGAATTAAGCAGACATAATTCACTTTATATATAAACCAAAACAAGAACATCCTATTAATTCATTTCGTTATGATTTGCAAAACTCTCGCGGATTGAAGGCCACAAGTCATTACGTATAAAGGCTTTGTTAAAAAATGCCTTTCCTCCCTTTTCATTGTTAAATGTTTTTTTCTAAAACTGGTACAAACTATACTTCTGATGTTATCTATTTATAAACGTCATCTACAAACTAAAGAAAACATTTAATTGGAACTGGTCGTTTGGAAAATGATCACCTTAATTGTGCTGAACACGTCGAGTTATGGATAAGTTTTCCAAATAAATTATCATTAAGAAAATATTGAAAGCCTTCCTGCTGGGCAAAGAGTGTCGTATTCTTGTTTCAGGGGCAGTATCAGTTTCTACACACCGCCGTGGTTTATTCACTTACATTCGACTGCAAACAAATCAAGGGAGAAAACTTCAACGAGTACATGAACAGACACTCAACACAAGTACTAAATACTCAGTTTAAGGTACATTAAATCAACCGAGGGTTTACATTTCAGTACATGTGAATACATAAAATGAGTGTAGTGGATGCATGGTAACCTAGTTTTCATGTATCTGTTTCATTTGAATGATATGATACGTTATTATCTACTTATTACAAATGTACTCTAAGTAGAATTACTTATTAATGCATATCAGTTTTTATTTGAAACCTTTTTCAAGCAGTGAGCTTACGTTTTAACCAAATTATAAGTAACCTTTTCATGAGACAGTCCGACAGTCCGAAGAAAAGGGACTTGAACTTTATTCGTATCAGCTGTGCTAAGCTACATTATGGTTATCCTTTGAGTCCGTTGTTTTTAGTTTGGAATTTATAAGTATAATGTAACCGCCTCATGATTGAAGTGGATGAGGTTTTTTATTATATGAATAGTTTTTGCCATAAACAAGGTAGATATTACTAATCAGTTACAAGCTTTAATATAGTTATTTTTGTCATTTTCAAACATAAGGTCGAGTGCATTTCTTCAAAATAGTATAACTTTACTTTAAACTGGATTAAGTTTCGATTTCACTCACACTTTCGTTATCATTTGAGGTAAATATGTATACAGTGTAAGACCGTATCTTTGCAGACGAAAATTATTATTAAATAATCAAAGTACTTAACAAAAAAGATTTAGAGCACATTAAATAATGTACAGTTTTTATTTAGTAATGAGATTGTTCTAAAAGTAGGTTGCATACATTTCATAAAGTACGCCACTCACTAATAGTAAGTAGTAAAGAGGTCTGCGCAAGCCGCAAATTCGTATATTATTATCCCATGATTCTATTGATTCCATGCACCTCCTTGCATAAATAAACTGCAACTCAGTCTGGCTCAAGTGTCTAGCCAGACACTGCAAGAGATAGTCTGTAAAGGGGCATCAGACAGTTAACAAAGCTGGGACAAAAGGACTCCTTTTTTGAGTGATAATTCTTAGTTTCAATATTGTGTTTTTTATATCTGCTCTGTATTGATGTTGGAAAGCCGAAATCTAGTCTGGACCAAAAATTCAGTCAATTTACATCAATCCGAAACACGTGTCACTTACTTTCAAAATGATCATTCTTAGTTCTCACCTTGTGGATTTTTGGTCTCCTATGGGTGTTGGCGTTGGAAGTGCATCCCTGAACACTTGTTTTTACTCAGTTCTGTCAAAGAAAGAGGGAGTTTGTACCAAAGTTGACGCATTTCACGTTGGGTATTCAAAACGCTGTTAATAAGTAGGTGCATTAGTCCATTGGCTTTGGTGCTTTTCGAGGTCCTGAGAAATTAAAAAGAGTGTAACAGAGGGCAGTTCTTTATAAATGCAAGTAGCACGAAAACGATGTTGAAATACGCCTCGCTGAAGTGTTTAAAGTATGTAAAGTTTTGCAATTTCTTTAGCCAATTATTTTTTTTTTCGATGCTTAGAATGTTAATCATCTTCTTATTTAACGACTAGAATACTTTAAATTATTTTTCGAATCATTGATTTTTAATCCAAAAGGCCATGAAGCAAGAGGAAAACTAAATTCATAAATAGACCGCTAAAGAACGTTACACAAGATAGTGCCACCGTCGGTGAGAATTATCTGAAATACATTACAGTACCTCACATATCCGCTTGTACTGTTCTGTAAATGCATATTATTACATTTGCATCAATAAAATGATAATTCCTGTCTATGTCTGAACGATTTAAGGTAATTAATAATCTTCTTCTAATGATCTGTTGTTGTTTTTTTTCAGCATCTGCAGCAGACGCTCGAAACACGATCTAAAGATGAAACAGAAGCAGTGGAGCGAAATAAACAGCACCTGAGCAAAAACAGAGCAAACGCCGATATCCCGGGTAAATTGCAAGCATATATTACAGAAGTGTTCGTGTAGTTTTTAAACAAAATTTAGATACTTTTTTAATACATAATATATCATTCAAAGTCTGATAGAAATCGCCACGCCGTAAATACGAATTATACATTTTAAACAATCTCTGTTGCTTAAAAATTTGCTTTCGTGTAGGAAATGAAAACCGGCCAAGACTTTATCTTCATCTAAAACCAGGAGCGCCAGATTACATCAATGCTGTGTACATTCACGTAAGCGAGTTTTCATTAGTTCGGTCTTAACGTATTTTAAATTTCTTCAAACGTGCCGATAAATATATGTTACTTATCATCATGTGCTGGGTCTTGAATAGATGTCTTGTATGTAATAAAGTTACTTAGTCATACGGATTGTGTTTGGTCACATTTTGACAGAGCTTCAGAATGAAGAAACGCTACCTGGTAGCACAAACTCCACTTCCAGAGACGGTTATTGACTTTTTGACACTAGCTGTCCAAGAGAGGTGTTCGTGTATCGTCAGCTTCGAAGCTGACATGGACAAACAAAAGGTAGGATAAATAGACATTCATTTAGCCGGTCTATCAAGGAATTAGTTTAATGAATTATAACACGTGGTAATCTTATCAGATTCCGAACAGGCGTTGAAAAACAATTCGTCGATACCATATACCAAGTATTACACAATAGAATGCTGTTGAGTTAAATAATGTATGTGGTCAATATTGTGATTATTTCCATGTGGCTTTTGATTATTAAATACAGTATCATTCAACTTATTTTTTTTCTGATATCCTTCTTAATAACACATGGTGCAGAATATTGGAATATACTACCCTGCGGCCAACCAAGAACTTTTGAAAAAGGGAACATTCCAAGTCAGCTGCTCAAGAGAGGAAAATAAAACATTTTACGCAGAACGAACATTGACAATACAGCACAAAGGGGTAGGATGTAGTAGTAACAATACATTCATTACTTCTCTTACTGAATCACTTCAAAACAAATGCACACTGATACACTGAAACTATAGGATATGACCATTCCTGTCCACTACTTTATGAAGTATATTTCCTATTATAACACTGGCCTTTCAAATGCAGACAATTTGACGACAAACGTAGTTTAGACAATATTTGAACATTCAATACATCGTTTGAATAATTGATAAAAAACATAAACATTGGTGCAATTTACAATTGATTGTGTATTCAATGACAGTATAGTTAAATGTCAACAACAGCTAACGTGTGCATGGTGACCATTTCAGACGAGCACTTATCGAACCATTCCACATCTTCAATTTACTGACTGGGATGAAATGGAGAACATACCACGGTCGGCTACAAACTTCCTGTCATTTCTGAACGTGATAGATAATGTCATGAAACAGCAAGATGACGGACCGATATTGGTCCATTGTTTGTAAGTAAACATTGTGGGGTTTTTAAGTTTAAGTGTCACACTTTTAACTTGTTGCTAATACACAACATCAAAAATGATCAATATTTTAGATATGTGCAATTCTGGTTGATGCACCCATAAAACATTAAGAAAGGCTAACATACTATTGAAATTATACATCCAATTAATTGGTGTAACGTGATGTAACATGTGAGTATATCTAAGTAATTACAATTGGTGTAACTTGCACGTATTTCTTAGTTATAATGATCTATTTCTAATGTCATGTGCATGACACATGTGATCTGTTATTATTATTGCCAGACTGCATACTTATTAAGGATATAAGAAACTATAAGTATAGCTAGTAACCAGCATTTCGTTAACACAGTGACGGTGCGGGCAAGAGCGGTCTGTTCTGTGTGGTATCGTTGCTTCTCCACAAAATGGCGGTGGAACATGAAGTTAGTGTACTTAACGCAGTAAGGAAGGTCAAAACCACGCGGAGGCTAGCGATACCGAATCAGGTGAATAATTCATCTTATCAAACGAACCATAACGAACAAAATATACTACAAATATAATATATCGTATCACTTTTGTTTCTTTCGAAAGACTCCTTATGATTTCCAGTTGATTGGAAGTCCCTTTATTAACGAAGTGTTATCAGCATATTACTTATTGTCCAATACATACATGGCAACGCATTTATGCTACAATTATATATGCATTAGACAGTATTGCTGAATTAAAGCATGTTTTCATTTGTATTACCAGGAACAATTTGTGTTCTGTCATGGCTGCGTTTCGGAATATCTTCGTTCTTTCGACGTCTACGCCAACTTTAACGATGAAACGGGGCAACCTTAAAGTGCTGTCCAGTCGGCTGCCGAGTGTAAAACTGGAGATATTTAAGGATATAGACAATCTAAATAGTAGTATGAGTGTTTGGCGCAGTCCATTGTACACACATTTATACAAAATTATGCAATAATTGAAAGATGACAGATGTAAGTTAAACTGTTAAATTCAATTTATTATTGAATATGTCTTATTATATTTGAGCTATAAACAAAACATGTCCCGTAAATGTATTGCTAAAAAAGGTAAACAAGCTCTAACTACCACTTAAGCGTTCTTTATAATAAACATCAACTATATTTACTTTCGTGAAATGTTTACTCATTTACAGTACATGTAGCAAAAATGTAACTATTGCTAGTTTCTATTGAACATAAAAATGCTAGTATGTATGGTTGTACTTTATTAAATGTTAAAACATCATTCGTCCTTAATTATCGTACATGTTGCACAAGATTCAATTAAAGAACATTTAATACGTTAGTCATTTGGATTTTATTGATAACACGCGCACCCTAAAGTTCTATACATCATAATACCGACGGGAGTTCATCATACAAGGAAGTCTTCATGAACTACAATAGCCAAATAGAAGCAAACGTTACCATGTCTTCTGTTCAATATAAAGTATTCAAGTTCAATATAATATGTCATTATAATATATTTTTGTTGAGATACATCATGACAAATCTAAAAACATATTTTTGACACCAATTCTATCAGCATAACTCATGTTGTCATTTTAATAGCTATTGATTTATGTTGTTGTCTTCTTTGCGTAACATCTTTATACAATATTTTTGCATGATATTTCATGGACAGCCATATGTTCAGCTTAATTTTTACATTTCACAATATTTTGATACGTGAATATTGCTCCTAATAACAATGCTTTAAACGGTAATCAAGATTGATATGAAATGGTAATATTTTATACTCGTTTTAATGTTTTATACCCATTTCTTTTGCAGAAACAAATATTATTATGCATTGTATAACATTTGTATAACGACTTTCACACCGATCTGCAATACCAGACGCTTGAGTGAATTTGTGATCTTTCTTATCTCCCTGCTGATTGTTATTCATATATGGACATAATAGGGCGTTAACAGTAACTGGAAGAGAAATTTTTGACATTAGAAACACACTAAATTATAGTGTGCATCAGTTGGTCAGATCAGCCCAGGCCACCTCAAACACTGCCAATTTTATTAAAAAAACAACCATAAAACCTAACGAGGTAATCCAATTATAATTTGATATCATAAGTGTAATCACTTTTTTTTTTCTTGGAGAAATTTCAACATTAAAATCAGTATTAGGCTGGTCAGCATTACTTTAAATTTGGAAGCAAAATATGACTTCAGGCATCAATTTTGAACATTATTAGGACGATCCAAATTATACCTGGCTTTCACGTTTATGTTTTTTTTCGTTGCACAGAAAGTTATACTGTTGGTATAAATTGTATTGCCTTTTAAGTTTTGATAAATATCTATAGGAGACATTGTTGACAATGCTCATGTTTTGAATATAGTGTGAAGATCGGCTTTATGATTAAATGTCCTTCATTCCTTATATCTAGCCATTACAGTGCAGTACAACTTCTCCTTAACTGCTCTTTTTTGTTTTGTGTTTATTGTTAGTTCTCGTTATATAGTGTCAGACAATGTATGAATATCATAATTATAATTAATCAGAGAAGTTTATATTTGTGTATATTATCAATAACATGAGCTTTTGTTCGTGTGTGTGTAATTTTTGGTCAACATATTAGGAAATTGACAGCTTAGTTTGTAAATTCCCCTAATACGAAATAAAACTTTTAAATTACATATTTTCTAGACGTATTTTCCGTTTCATAATAATACAATGGAAATTCCAGGAACTATGCTGCATATGACGCGTGAATATGTCCGTTTCAGCCCTTAATGATCCCAAGCGTTCCATAATTGTTGTTTTTAATTTAAGTGCTTATTAATATGTTTGGATGTTAGTCATTTGAATTTTAATTGATAACACAGGCCCCCGTAAGTGCTATAATTCACAACACTGACACACTCTGTGTAAGTAGGCTCGATCATTTATTACGTGATAAGTTGTTGCTTATATAAGTCCTATTTTACTGTTTTTAACTGTTTAGATTTTTACAAATTGCTCCTAATAACGATGATCTTTAGATAATGGATGTGTGCACAGTAAGTGAGGTTTTCTTTGTGCAATTTCAACATTGATATCTGATTATTATTCAGTATTAGGTTGGTTAGCATTAAATAAACTTGGAAGCAAAATGTGACATCAAACATATATTTCTATCATAATTATGACGTTACAAATTATATCTGCCAATCACATTTTCGTTGTTTGTCATTTCACAGTACTTCTGTTAATATTATTTGTAGTGCCTGTCAAGTCTGGATATATCTATAAGTAACTATATTTACATACTCGTTTATCGAATACAGTGTGAGCATATGTTTTGTGAGTTTCGTTTACCATGCTGTTTTAAGATACTAATTTACCAATTGATTGTATATAATTGTTTTTTTTCTTTATCATTTGCCATTACAGTGCAGTACAACTTCTCCTAAACTGTTCTTCTCTTTGTTTTGTTTAAATGTTTGTCGATGTTTTAAAGTTTCAGACAATTTATGAATATGTTAATCATTAGTAATCAGAGAAGTTATATTTGTGTATAATAACTATACTAAGCCTTGTTCCTGTGTGTTTAATGCTTGATCTACATATGCAATTGGTAGCGTATTTTTTTTTCCTTTATACTAATAAAACTTTTAAACTAAATGTTTCTAAACGTTTTTTTTTTCTTTTCAAAATTAAACAATGGAAACTCCGGGAAAATTCCTGTATATAACGCATGAATATTCCCGTGTTAGCCATCAACGTTAGTGTTACACATACACCATTACAATATTCACCCTTATCTAGTTCATACATACATATACTTAGTTTAACGAAATTTTGTTGGCAGCTACATGCTTATAAAATTTCACGATCGAGTCGAGGTAGAACCCAAAAATGATGTTTATTTTGAACGGCATAGGGATTTTCTTCTGTTTTGCAAAAGATGTTTCTTAATTCGGCCTTTGGTTCACTGTTTTCGAAAAGGGTATTAATGTTTATACAATGATGTAAATCCATCATTCAATTGTCTTTCTTTAATCTCTCTTTACATAAAATGGTCGTAGAAAGCACGGCCCATACTTACAATAAGATACGTTTGATATTCATAGGCAGTAAAACATTTTTTCTTGAGACATTTATTACTCTTTACGAATCATACAATTATTTGAGAAATAAATCAATAGGTGTCATTATAATATTCCCAAATCTTAAACACTTCAATAAAATAGTAATTTAGGTTAAAATAAATGGTTATATGTCAGCAAGTACAAACTCCCCTGTGACATATAATGTCCCTTTTTAGAACAAACAAACGTTGAGAACTGACGAAACTGCCAGGCAACAGGTATATACAGACAAAGGAGTACGTAATCCCGAACATTTAAAGGAATTACATTGGATGTTATAGATTTTATCAACAGTAGCAGGCCTTTAAAAACATTAAATTGAAAAGAAAATGCAAAATTAATAACAATGATAGAGCCATCTTGAACCTAGCACTGTATTTTCCTGTCATCTATGATGAGCATTTTGATATACATTTTAAATGTTTTGATTCAAGCGTTTGAATTGAAAACGAATGTTAATAATACCCAATACAATTGTATACTTAATTATATTCCACAGCCTTCATATAAGGTTAGCATGCTAATAACAATTTGATACTTTATCCTGAATTTGTTGTTTTTATATACAAACTACAATTATAAATTATGATATTAGTTATGTTAGGAGCCAAAACATTAACGAATCAGAGACGTATACGCATCTTCCCATACTAATTCATACTTGATGAAAAATATCTCAATTCATACTTCCGGGTTGATATGTTCTCAATATATGAGAGCGGATTTCAGAATGAGGTTTGTAAGAGTAAACCAGATAACAATATAAGTAATAATTATACTATCAAAACTGATATCATCTGGAATAGTCACATTATCTAACGATGATACTTTGCAAGTATAATTTGCAAAATCAAAATGAAAAAGAAGTAAACGGATTTAGATAAAGATACATAGGCCACAGTTCGATATTAGTGTAGCTATATTCCATCACATCTACTTAGCTATCATATTTGATACATGTGCAAATCGCGTGGAGATTGGGTAAGATACTTCCTGTAAATCACATACACTGTATGCTAACAACGCCACCTTTGATGCGAGGTGTTTTCAATGTTACCAGTGCAACATAATGCAGGTAGGGGTAAAAATTATCAATCAATATTATATTTTGTTTTATTTTTGAGATTTGTATATTAAGTAAAATCAATGTAGTAGCATCTTATTGTTGTACTAGGTCAGCAATATAAGAGGTTTATTGGACCAATCTGTACAGCCAACATATATTATTCTGAATCGTGTGTGTACTTCCTCGAAATGACTGATTGTGCGCAATGATAAGCAATAGCTGGTGTTTTAGCTTGGATGGTAGAGAACGCTTAAAGTGTTTCAGTAGTCATGGGTTCCGGAAATACATCTTGCCCACAGGGGACCCCAGATAAACGTTATGAGTCATTGTTGTGTCACGGTACACACCCACACATGAGAATAGGTGTGCTTTATAGGGTACAATGGTTGAGAGTATTTTCTCATTTTCTTTGTTTTTATCAACTGCAACACATTACCTTCCACATTGCCACGGTAACACGTAAATTGGCCGCTGTAGTTATATAATTAATTCACGGATAAACGTCAATGCTTTTGATTTGAACCGCACGCTATCGAATACGTTCTCCGTAACAATACGGTACAGAACAGTTACGCCATCTGCAGCCCTCGTGAATGGAAGTCAACACCGTGAAAAAATCAATTTATCGGATTGTCGGCGCCTTCAGTAGTATTTATATCATGACGTCGCTGTTATTAGACACCATTGTTACATATTTGTTAGTTCAACAATGATGTGTTTTGCAACATTACTTTGTAAATAAATGTTCGAGAAAAGCGAATTAGCTATCATAAGGTTGGGTTTGTGGTGCATAATTACTATTATTCTCATTGAGTTTAGTCTTTCGCATACTCTTGTATGTTAAACGAATCCACTTCGCTCCTATTTTAATATTTATAAGGAAAGATGAAAATGTTTGTTTCAGGTTACTCAACATTGTGTTATGTCCCTTTAGGGAGATATGGCTTGATGGTAAGCATGAAGGTTTAGTAATTAATACTAATAACAGTTATTTGAAAAGCCACTTTATGCAATTAATTTGTGTAATTATAACAAAGTTGTCATAATTGTTTTGGGTATACACATTAAAAATCCTAGTTTTCGTTATGGTGTAATTCTTCATAAAGTGTTTCTTAAGAAATATCTGTTTAAAGAGCAATGGAAGGGGAACTAGTTCACACGGAAGAATCACTACTTATTGGATGAGCATAGTACCTTCTCGCTTTCGTCCGAGTATATTAATGATTATGTAATTGAACCATCAGTTCGGACTAAGTCTCCAAAACAGATAAAACATGTCAGTAAATGCGGGCCAAGTACATATACCATTACCGTAAACTTCTCCTTTGTATACCAATTTAATCTTAATTATGCTCTGAATACGAGTTTCAAAACCAGTTGAGGGGCTTACGCTCATGTAAACTGAACCCATTTCATAATTGGTTACCAAGCACTTAGCTAAATAAAAAACTAAATAACCATCATCAAAAAAATAAGTCATTTATGTATGAGTAAATTCAGTGCAACATATTTTTTATGATCATATTGTTTATAGCTCGTGTAAGAAAATTGTTAACTTTATAACGACAACCCCATAAATAAAAAGAATAGGTGAAGAAATAAAAATAAAAAAAATTGTTATTTAAATGATGGTTTTCTTAAGCATGGTACAAATAAAAGCATATCACAACGTATTGAAAGTGTTTGTTGTATAAACTGCATGTCATTATAGATGTCACATTTCAGGTGATTTTTTCTATATTCATATATAATTTTATTGGGAAATGAAAAATGACTGATTAGAAAGGTTGTGTTTTCTTTGTAGACGTTACATACATATGTAGTAATTTCATATTTTTTCAGCTATATCAAACGTATCAATGTGATTGGATATGGAATATGATAGTTAAATGCTGTTCAAAAACGTTGCATTTATAACAAACAGTAAGGGTAAAGCAATTCAATAGTAGGTGTTTATGCATTGACAACACAGCTTGTTAAGTCTGATATAATCATTTTATAAATCCAAAAGAAGAAGTTCAGGTTACAAAGAACATTTACAAGTGTGTGCAAATACATTTAGTAAAGCTTTCTTAAAAGCAAGATCATGAAGCCTCTTTGGAATCAAGTAACAGTCAATTTTGAACAGTAAGTTTTCGACATTTAAAAAACTGTAATTATAAGCCTCAAGTTAATGGCCGGTTGTTTTAAACACATCCAGACGATAATTTTAAGGATCCAATTGCCATTGTACCAGCCCGCCCCTTAGTTTCACAATGATACGTTAAAAATGACAGTATTGATGTTGCAACGTATCAATGTGAAACTAATGGGCGGTCTGGTACAAAGGCTCATTTTTGCACGTAGTAAGCAGGGCCAGCAAAAATAGGGGGGGGGGGGTAATAATGGTCGGCTCATTCTTGCTAACCGCAGTAGGCAGGGGACAACAATAGGGGGTTCATTTTGTCGGGTCATTCTTGTAACCATTGTAATTCTAGGTATAACAAAGGGGAGTAATAATTGTAGGCGCCCTGTAGTAAGCCGGGGATGACCAAAAGGGGGTTAATTATGGTCAGTTCAATCTTGTAGTCAAGAGTATGCAGGGGTTAACAGATAGGTGTGATCATTTTAGGCCACCCGCAGTATACAGGGGTGACTTATTATCGGTTTATACTTGTTACCCTGATTATGCAGGAATTATGAGATGTATGCATTGACAAAAAGGGTGCTAATTAAAGATTAAGACTTGTTGTCCGTGGTATGCTTGGAGTCGTCCCTAAAGAAAGATTGAGACATTTTGGTCTGTGATATTGCATTCAAGTGCATTATTTTCACATTGTTACTCGGATATTGATATTAAACGTAACCTTTTCACAATTTTTAAAAGGGGCGCGCGCCGGGTGCGCCCCGTCTTTTTTTGCGTGTGCACCTTCAGCAATGTTTAGAAATGTCCAATCCAAAACTAAACCCTTTGATATTTGAGCAAATAGCAACACATTATAATAATGAAATATATGTCTCAAAAATCAAAGAGAAAAATAACCTGAGACTATTGTATGTACTCTGACGTTTTTAAGTACGTCTGCTTGTTTCTTTATCAAAGGTATTGATATTTCGCTAAAAGATGTTCCATGAAATTGCTTGAATACACAACAGGGCCTTAGCTAAGTCGTTTGTTAGCACATTAGAAACTTTGTGTGAGGGAAATTGAACAGGATTATATTGAAAAAAGTCATCAGACTCATAAAAAACAAAGATTTTTAAATAACTTATTCTTACTAGTAAAACATGATTTAAACATAAACATTTTTTTCCTATTTTCATAACCGAACTGATTTTGTGTGGAAACAGCCTACAATTTAGCACGGTATTATAGTTCTTTATCAGTTTAAAAAATAAACATGAAATGATAGTATTTGTATTCATCTATAATTTTGACTGCGACCCAAATTAAAAACGTCGTTCAGAATCCTCCAGGAAATTTACATTTTACTGACCGTTCCAAAGCGGTACCTAGCATTCTTTGATAAACACACTTAATTTTCTATAAAGTATATAATTTTGTACTGTGTATTTGTGGAGTTTTGTGCTGTTGTACTGTGTTTCTTGTTTATTAGTATTTTTGTGACCTTTGTCTGAAGTGTGGTTTATGTTTAAACTGTTGGCTACTGAGTTTGTTTCTGTAGTTTTTACATATACATTTTTAACAGATTGTATTCTTTACAACGCATTCATCCATGCTTTGATGACAGGTTATCATTACTGATATAACTGATTTAATATGTCGTTTTATTTCTCCTGTTCGACATGATATTCAATTACCAAACTAATTGATTTATTCAAATTTCCTGCGGCATTGACGTTCTCAAGACTTAGCATAAATTATTCAGGCATTTGGGCTTAGGAAATTGCGATATGTAATTGTGATTTCATGACATCGATTCGGCTCGATTGTAAAGAAACCTGATAGAATGTGATGGAATCACGCTCGGTTCCGCTTTACCACTCTCACCCTTTTTCATATGTTTGGGTAGAGATATTTGGGGGTTAAGTTTGGCGCAGTTACGACTGGGAAGGCTTAAGTGGATCTCATTCAAACTACTTCCATCGTGTATTTGACTTTAATATTTCCAATACGTATTGCCACGTTTTAATAACAAGGGATTTATGTAGGCAATATTTGAGATACCTTATGGAAGCTGGATACGTTTCGGTCATGGTTATAGCAAGTCTTGAATTTTTCCAACATCAAAATGTCAATGACTATTTACGTTATATGGGCACTGTACGGTCACGAGTCAAAACAAAATGCAGAAAATGTTTTCGTATTATGAATGTACCACATGTAATATGTTTTTATCAACAATCAAAGTTATTTTCCAAAGACGTCTTGTTCGTCGGTTTGGATTTTTTTCCCACCTCAGGTAAGTAAATCCAAAAATTTAACCATGCTAGAAATTATTATCTCGCCCACGGGCAAAGATAAAACGCCCGTATGGAACTCCTTTTTAATAGTCACCACATTGTTATTACCTCCCTTGTTGAAGACTGTCGTCTGTAGCATCATAGAAACCTTCTCTTGGTGCAGTATTTAGAAAGCTTATCAATTATTTCTCGCTTCAAATTTCACCATAAAAAGGTTTTTACGCACTTTTCAAGAAATAATGTTTCACTCACCTCAGACCTATTTAAAGACCTATTTCACTATTAACATAATCTGAATCACTGCATATCCATGACAACCACAAACTATCACATATCCATATGCATTTATGTTCACTACGCACAAAAGAGTTCCAGCAAAAACAATACATTTTTACTGAGTTTTGTTTAACTAAGGTGGGAGAAAAAGCATCTACCATAGCCGCTCGTTTTAAGGTTCATCCCAACCCTCGCGGTAAACCTCATTTCCACAAAACACTCTATGCTCGGGTCGGGATGAACCTATCTTACACTCTCGGCCATGTAAGACACTTATTATCTAAAATGACAGCTTACAGTTGTCGTTTTTCGCAGATTCCAAAAAAGGTCTTAATTTATTTGCGAAGTACATTTTGTACTTTATGTAAGTTATATGTTTACTGCAACATTTTTTAGCGTTGGACGTTCGGAAGAAGTATTCAGGTTAACTAGATGCTCAGTTATTATTCGTCCGTGTAAATATTGCAAACATGTTTATTGATAATGCTTCTTTTGAGTTTGATTGATTCGTTTTAAATGGCAATATATGTTTGAAGGATTGTACCTTGGTATAAGATTAAAATGCCGCTAATTTAGCTTAGTAGATATGAGATTCGAGTTCAACACACGGCATATCTTGTTTTGGACAGGTAATATGTTTTAATATAAGACTCTTATTCGTATTCAGACATATTTGTAGAAGGAAAATGTTAAAACCACATTTATAACGCATTGCATTTGCTTAAAGTGACACGCCTATGCAAAATCAAAAAAGTATAAAAAAACATACGTTTTGACTGATTAACCTTAAACTATTTACTAAAAATGCATTTATGGAAAATATGAATTACTGATAATACGATTGTAACCGTATATTTTATAGCTGAAATCGCCAAAAAATATTAAATAGTTGGTGAATGCTAAATATTTTGGAGGTAGGAAAACTGTGTTTTATGCACATATTTTTCAAATTAAGAAAGATATCCTTCATATAACCATTGTTTTTTTATATTTATTCATCCTTTATGGAACAATAAAACAATAGTATTTATTTCTGAAAATCATGTGGGAGTTCGAGTGCATCTTTTAAAGCACTATATATTTGTAAATAATTGATGATTGTAAGCATTATCGTCCCACATTATATATATTATAAACGACCTAGTAATTGATACAACAAATCAAATTGAACAAATTAAAAGGAAAGCAATAATTCTTTTCTATGTTTCAATTATCAAGAAGGGGTGAAATTACGAGAATAATTAATTTTACCGTTTTTTTGCAGAAAAATAAAACTATTTAAAATGTAAAACCACACCTCCCAAACATTTCTAATATGTTAAAGTAGATTTGTATTATATCATGATAACAATCACATAATGATTGCATTTTATTTTTGACCTTAATACTGAAAAGTTTTGTCTGTAATGCCTAAAATCTACCAGTCTAATTTCGTTTAACAAAACGGGTAGTTGACCTGACCTTATCCTTCTTAACCAGTTTCAGAAAAAACAACATCAAATACAATTATTTCACTCATAGTTTCGATTGTAACCAATAATCTGTAGATAAGATCATTTACAGGGCAGAAATTCATAACAGAGTAGCGTTTAATTGTTACTGATAGTATTGCTTGTATTCGTTCGTTTGGTTGGTTCCATATTCCTTCTAAGAAGTTAGAAGTTTCGTCCTCTATTGATTCTTAATTTTCAGCAATGTTGTCGATCTGAAGCTTTGTAAAAAATAAATCAGGTATTTGGTTGATATGAAGATAATATTGTGAATTGCTCAGCATAAAACAGTGGAAATGTGTACTTTCGGAATGATTTAAAGCTATATTTTGTATTTGATTGTCCATATCCGTTTCTTGTAAATTGATGCTAAAACAATTCCAACAGTTCTTTGGTTGTCCAGTTAGCGCAATGGTTAGCACACTCGCTTCTCACCTAGGCTACCCGGGTTCGATTCCAGGCTTGAGCGCATGTGAGTTTGGTTAGTGGTCATCAAGCCGGACAAGTATCTTTTTCTGGGTTCTCCGGTTTCCTCCACAACAAAAGACCACGTGCACACTTTCGCGTAAAATCGTGCCAACGAGAGTGATTAATATAATGTTGTAATAACTTGTTTCACAATCGTTGCAAAATAAATATGTTTAAACTAAAGATACTGACATATTTCAAGAGAAATAAAACAAGATAAGTTAATGTTAATGGCAGTTGCAAATAACCATTCGTCTGCGAATAGTAAAGCAATGGCAACCACAAGAACACGCATAAAAGCCACATGATTCTTATTTCAGCATGGACGTATCTAAAGCTACAATGATTATTACATAGCAAGCACTCAACAAGAGACAATCAAATAAAAGAGAAAGGCTTATAAAACATATAACATACGCATTACTGTTATGAATTCATTTTTGTGTTGTCTTGGAACGGTCAGTAATTAACGGTTCTCCTGGGTTCACAACAATTTATATTTATATTTAGCTTAAAACAGCTTATATACCATTTTACAAAATTGTTTTCAAACAATGACTTGGCAGGTATATTTTGTACAATGTTCGTTTAAGTCAGGTGTCATTGATCATCACTGTATCTTCATCCTGTGTTTGTGATATACAGAGAATGCTTAAGCGATCAGTAAAATAATTCATTTTGCAAAATATACGTGAAGCGATCGTGATAGTATCTAACTCTGCTTAATACGACGTATTATGTTTATTAGTATATGGCAACTTTAAACTAATAGCTTTTGATGAATTATTCAAACGTTTTGAATATGTTTCACACGAGTAACAGAAATAAGCATTGTTCTAAACTTTAAGATCTTTATGGAACACAATTTATCGGACAGCGTTGATATACATTTTAATCCATTCATACATTTATTGTAATTGTTTACATACAACTGTTACATGTCTTTGATTTATCTAAAGGACAGATATCTGAGATAAACGAAGGTTGTGGGACAGGATTGCATGGCAAAATCAACATTAAGAGTCCGACAGTTTGGGTAGAAGATGTTGATTTTGAAGAATGCGTAAATGAATGTAAATCTCTTCATGCACGGCCGTGAACTACCACAGTATTTTTAACATGTGCGAAGTGGACATACAGCCCAATCCTGAAGTTGTTTCGACTAAAGCAAAAGGTTTATCGTACTGGATAAAAACAACGCAAGAGGTAATTAGCTTTATTATGTAAAACAAAAAAAAATGTTCAATGCATATTACCCTGTGAGTAAGATAGTACGTTTCATAAAATAAAAGTTAAAAATAGCCTAGGAAACATTGAACAAAATTCAATCAAACAAAAATGTTTCATCCTGACATGATAAAACAAGAATCAGAAATATAAAGAGACAAATCAGTTATAAATGTGTACTTATTCTAATCGAAAAAATCCAATTTTTTAAAACAAATGTTAAAAAAATGTATATTAGACAAAATAAAACCCCATAAAAATACTACAAAAAATGGGGAGAAATGGAGTGCGAAATTCGTTGATATGCAAGTGTATGAAAAACTCTTCAAATATTTCTTAATATGCTTCTTTATTATGGGCTTTTTTATGTAGCACCAAAGATTATGTCTTTTTGTTCGTGATGGTTGATCTCTTAGATGAACATGTTAACAGTGAAACGTCTGCCAACATTAACTTTATTATTAATCAACGCCCATCATCAAATTGAATAGTCTAAACTTTAAGCCTAGTTTGTTATATGTAGATTTATTTAATGTTGAGGTAGATCGAAGCAAAGCGTGCGTACTAACAGCCATATGCATAGACAGTCAATGTAAAGATAAAAAATTCGGCAACTTCTGGGAGACTGTAATAGCCCTTTACAGCATACTATATTTTTATATATCATAAAAGTATGTTTTATGTGTTTCTTTGATTGTGTAACGTCGTCTTTTCTGGGTATCGTCACAACCTAAATTGGTTCAACCTTATTTTATATTCAGTCATATATTTTACAACTGGCAGTATTACTTTTTTATATGTATTCTTGAACTTTATTTATATGCTATAACGTTTTTGGGCATTCAGTTTTTTAGATTATGACTGTCACCTTATGAACTCCTTAACTCCTTTAATAGTTCGTTAATTACGATACTTTGAATACTGTTCTTCAAAGAACAACATTTTTGCTATTCGAAATACACTCGTATTTCCATCATACCTACCATTTTGAAATTATAATTTGATTTTTTTTACACCGGGATGCGATGAAGTTGTCAAAGCACCAGCTCGAATGAGGCTGAAATTAAGTCTTATATGCATGCCGTTATTTTGTCAATGACTAATGAATAAGCAAAACATTAGAACACAAATTATGACCGAATCATTTGAAACATTTAGCTGCATTTTGCGAATGATGCTAACATCAAAAGTGTTTTACAATTCTCAAGAAGGTTGCCCTTTAACTTCTTTGATCAACACTAGGCTCCGTCCGTTCAAATGGAGTGTTTGAATTTGCAAGAACGACTTACGTAACATGCCCTCGGAAATATTTATTTCTCTGTGAAAACATGCTTGATATGTAATTCCTTGATCACACCTCATCCTCTGCTAGGCTATAACACTTCTGGTTTGAATGACAATGTTCATTGACAGGAATGAGAAGTTTTACAACGTCATCATCCCCTTGCATTTACTTTAGCGGTGTTCTTGTTACAAAGAAACAAGGGAATAGTTCGGAATCGGAAAAGTCGATATATATCTTCGGGGGCTGACAGGCCGGTCCTTATAATGCGAATGACCGTCCGTAAGTGGTGTGTAATATTTCTTTTAATAAAACATGGTATTAACTTTAGTGGCTAAAATTGTCTCGCTCTTTTATTTTTTGATCGACTTTCAGGGTACACAACAATAACTGAAGGGTTGCCATTAAATACGAAAACTTCAATTAATGAAGGAGGAACTATATTTTTCATCAGTTTAAACAAATGTCTCTTAGTTTATTGTTTGGACAACATACGTGAAGAATCCCTCATGTACCCCGCATTCGAAACGTTTTTAAAAAGGGCTTCAAAAACTTTCAAAATATAAATGTGATAAAAAGGTCACAAAAGAGCACATTGTAACTGTGAGAAAGGCCACATAGGGATAAATTCCGTGAAAATGTTTTGAAATCTGGCCACAGGTTTCTGAGAAAAAGAAGTTTTCCATAAGGACATAAGGTGAAAAACAGCCCTTGTCCTGGCAGCAAGGTTCCTATTTTGTGAAGTTATGTTGAAAGCGGGCCAGCGGTTTCGAAATCGTGTTTTTTTCTTTCGCTGGTAATGGTTATATATAATTTAATTATAACATTTTCTTTTACTGAACTTTATTTATTATATGTCGGAACGAGGTTTTTATTATTGGATGTTTATATAACTTAGGAAGTCAGGTTAAACTAATTTGTGTACCTCAATCGGAGCTTTTGGGACAATGCAGAATCCATATTCGCACTTCAGATTTCAATGGAAATGTTTGAGAATAGTATTATTTAAACGCGCGTAGCTTAGCTATTCATCAAAATATCTTTTAAGCCCGAATCAGCGGTTTAAGAAAAAACTCGTATTTCATATGGTATTTTTAAAATGTGCATGTGTTAATCGTTTTTGTTCTTATTTTAGCTTCACATGGTGTCCTTGAAACACATTGAAATCAGACGGATTTTTATTAGCATTTTTAATCATTATTTTCACGTAATTCTTACTATGATATAATTTCAGCTCGTATGCAAATACGAACATATACTGTATTTTTAAAATGCTCTTTTCCGTTTAAGATAAGACTCAGTAAATTTAGGTCCCTTTTCTCGTTTATAAAAAAAACCTGGTAACCAATTATAACTTAAAACAATCTTTGATCAATCATAAAAGTGCGATATCGGTTTATTGATCGTCCGCAGAGTTTGAAACAAATTACATTTATAGCACGACAATATTTCTTACAGCATATACTTCACAATTTGGAATACGCTATTTGATTTTTTAAAAATATGTGAGAGAAATTGATATTGCACTCTAGATGATTGACAGAGGCAATCTGCATAAAATAACAGTATCAAAATTCATTTACGTGTTAAGAAATCATTCAGAATGAACTTGGTTTAACGTCAAGGTAATACTGCTGCTTTTATAAATAAGATTTAGTCCTGTTTGATGCATCATTCTTTTTTGATATTTTGACTTCATTCTGATTTATTAATTAATATGTCCATCAAGTTGAATTATATTTGAGCAGACACATTTTATAAATGCATAACGTTGAATTTCAAAATACTCTTATTGTATGTTTTTGACTTTCACCCGGCTCCGATATACAGTGTATGAACACTCGTTTTTATGCATCCTCAATTTAAATTTTAAAATCGCATACATTTTGCTAGATATGTAAAACTCGTTCAATCATCGCCACTCTTAAGATTAGCGTATTTTTGACAAAACAACTTATGACAATTGAGATGAACTAAAATAGCAATAAAGAAAAAAAAAGAAAGAAAAAAAGTGTTTTTTTAACTTATTGTTTAAGTTTACACAAACACGTGAACGTTTTAAATGAACGTACCGCAGTGATAACAAAACGGCGTCTTCAATGATGAGTAATATTAATATTAAAAGGTAATAAAGCGCATTGAATAAAGCGGTATTACGATTGTCATATTATATGGCCCTCTCTCGTTTCTATGACTACATAAAAGTATATAACCCAGTCTTTTACAATCGTGATCGCTGTTTTATTGAAAAAGTCCTTTCAGTTATTCTTTATAAATATAATATCGTAACAAGTCCGTGTACGTTTAACACTTATATGTTCTTTGTTGATACATGTTATCCACAGTTATAAAAGTAAAGATTTGTTCATAGAACATTTATAATGTTAAACAATACGAATATATTTTCCGTATTTCTGGTACCTCAAACCCTCGTGACGCACAGTTTAGCAGTTCTTCAAATCGTGAGCCCTGACCAAAAGGGGTTCAGACATTTTATACTACGGCTCAGCCAAATGAGCACAATTCCCTTATGGTCATTCGTGATACTAGGCACAAAAAATATGCCCGGTGTAAATATTTTGAGACTTCTTTCCGTCTCAATTAGGCAGTATTATATCCAAAACAGTGAATATATTATTAAGGAAAGTTTGTATGAGCAAATATAGAAAATGTGGATTCAGCAAACTCATGCAGGAACCTTTGTATGTTAACAGACTTACAACGTCTCACGCGATAACAGGATAAAATAACAAGTAAATAATTTCACCCAGAGCGTACAAAACACACATTTAAATACAAAACAAGGAGGAAAGTTTCTAAACCTGGAGTAACCCGCATTTGAAAACTTTTAAATGGATGTATTAAATTTCAGTATTTTACCCATTGCGATTGACTTAAAATATATATATGCAAATAGGGAAAGGCAGGTAGATCGACAATGACTAAAATTGTTTTCCTGTTTGTGCAATGTTTTTTTATAAATATGATAGTCGTGACTGCGGATTGTCATAATTAAGAATGAAGTTAGCGCCTTGCTCTTTGGACTAAATTTACTTTTACCTCAAAAGAAGGCGTCCTTTGTCGGAAATAATTAGATATTGCTGGATTGTGTGTGCGGCTTTCTTGATCAGTGTAAGTACATTATATCGTGTGTTTTTCTCGTATAGCAAGTTTGATTGAGATGTTTTTATTAATTCATTTGAAAACATATATGTATAAAAGATACTTTTATTGTACACAAACCAATCCATTATCACGAAGATAAAGCTTAAAAAGATGGCATTAGCCACACTAACAACTTCAGAATTTAAAAGGACCTGATACGATCAAACAATACCGAATTTATAATTAAACGTCATGTGTTGTTGATAATTGTTTGCTTTTCTTAAATTGAAGATACTAATTATCTTGTGTGTCTCGTATTTATTTGTTAAATCCAAGGAACGTTAGGAAAGCAAAAGAAACCGTTTTCTGTTCTTGCACAAGCTGTTCATTTAAACTTTTGTATTGCTGAATGACGTTATATTTTAGATCATCAAAACAAGAATAGTTAGATATTGTGTTTTTTACAAAAAGTTATTGCAGTGGCAATATAGAGTTAAACGCATAAAACATTGTGTTTTATCAAAATGATAATGATTACACAATGCCAACCTAAGGTGGTTAGCCTCGCGGGTATTATGATATTAAGATTGGTGAGAAATTATGAACAAACGACTGTCATGCTAACACCATGCAATATTCACGCAGTGAAATGATATCTAGCTATAACAGACAATATTCCTCTACGTAGTATTGGTGCAATTCGAATGAACGTATAAAACTCATAAAAAAACTTAACAATGTGGTTTCTGATATAAGGCGTTTATAGTAACCCTTACATGCAATATCTTAAACAAGGTCTAAATTTCATGCTGATGCCAATAGAATAGCTTTCCTTACTTTTAAATCAGTCAATCTAAATATTTATTTTTAAATTGTCATCTTCACTGTTTTTCTTTAGTTTGTTCTCAGTAGATGGGATTCATGGGGAAAAAATGATGTTTAGCTGAAACAGACAATACTCCGCTATTTATTTATGGTACAAATAAAATGAATTTATAAATCTAACTTATTTTATAAGATGACTGAAGCAAAAACTGACAAACTGTTTTTGACACATAACAAAATTGAGTTGCATAGAGCTAGGAATTGACTCTTTTTAAGAAAAGATAATTATTATTTTAGATTGTAATGCTGGATACATTTACGCTTTTTAACAAAATACAACATCAACATATTTGTAAGAATCTACAATTTTGATTTAATTTTAACTCATGAAAAATTATTACTTGGCCATAATCGTTGATTAGTTTCGGATATAAGTATTTTTTATTTTGAAGTATTGGCCTTTAATTTTTAAATCTGGCAACAGCTATAAAACTCATTAAAACTTTTTTTTAATTGTCCTAGGGAATATGCTACTAAGATATTACCTGGGCAAACAACATTGTTAACAAAGTAAGATAGGTATATGTCTCATTCGAATTGAAGGTTATGTTTATACCTTTGTTGTTATTAAAGTATAGAAAATTATTTGAATAAAATGGAAAAAAAACAAGCGAAACAAGCTCTTGCTATTTATAATATTCCACAATTAGGTTCGAAGCCCGCTGAGGACATTTCGCCCCTCATCTGTACGCAATACTTAATATTTTAATAAATATTTATATGACTAGAATAACATACCTTCTACACGAGCCTCATTGATTTTTCTTTTAAATTCTACCGATAATATCGAAAAAACCAGAGTACTCGACATAGCCAACGAACAAGTGTTTTTCGGTATTTGAAAATATTATCGAATATTTAATGGTAAACACGTAGACTACGGTTGAATACGACCTTTGATTTTAAGCTTGATTGTCATTAATGCAATCGTGCGTGCTGCTTAATTTTGCCTGGCGCCCATTCAAAACAGACCTGAATAGTATACCTGTGCAACTAGTTATAGTAATTGGTTGGTATTTTTCCAGTGTAAGTGAGCACCCTTTTCCTTTAATAAATGAACATATAAGTCCAGTAGTCCAATAACCTTCGATTACGCCCCTTTCAAACATTATATTGAACAGGGACATGTACATTTTAATCATCGTATTTTTTATATAGTTCATGTATTCGATGCATATTTCATCCAACATAAAAGAGCATTTGACAGTGTTGGACTATTAAGCATGATCTCAATTTCTGATTCCGTAATTGGAGACTTTAGGATTTCCAGCATCATTCGAATTACTTACTTTTTTAAAAAAAAAATCGTGAAAAATGCATTTATAACTGGAGCGATTTTTTCAATAAACGACCAGAAAGACTTGGGCTCATTGCTTTCGGTATTTCGTAATTTGTTATCGTGTTTGAAATTGTTTTTATTGATTTAACAAAATGTTGTACTCTTGTTCTTTTCACTGGCTTTCTCTAATTTGATAGTATTATCGGTATTTCTGTTGTTATGCTAATTTCGTTTTGCTTTTAATTATAATTTTATAAATTATAAATATAGGCGATATTGTTTTCCAAACCAAGGTTTATTATTTATACTCTCCTGAAATAAAGCATGTGTCTGCATTGAAATTGATCAATTTAGAGCATTTCGTTTAGAGTATCAAATAACTTTATTTAACTATATCTACTTATTTGCTACCCGTTTTTCGGGTATCAAATGAGATTCATTTTAAGTTCAACCCATTATCCAGCAAATATTGAGCCTTGTTCAAGTAGACAATTGGCAGCGTCGTTAAGATTCAAATAATTTGTCGAGAAATTATCAACATCAGTAAAGCCTGCTTTTTTATCTTTATGACAGGACCGTTTAAGGGTGTTCTACGTCTAATAATTGACTTAAATCGACAAAGCTACACGAAATAGTCTGAGATTCAATGGAAGCCAAATTTGAGTCTCCAAAATGGCTATGTATGCTGGGCGATAAATACATTGTTGCATCCTGGTCTAATGGGAATTTATCAAAAGGGTGTATACCTTGTTCACACTGTGCCTGATTCACCAAGGTCGAGATTTTGCTATAGCCGACCTGCACATCCGAATTGTCGTAGGTAGAGCGTCGCTGTATGATGTGGCACAAAATGTCGCGGCGCTTGTTGGTGCTCCTGACGGTTGAGCTACGTAGCTGGCAGACGGGGCGATTTTGGTCTTCACCAGGGATCACATCAACTGTGTTTATGTTAGCGGCGAGGCCGTCTCGAATCGTTTGTGTTTCGCTGTCTGCAGACCATGTATGATGTTGCGAAGATCCGACTTAGATATTGTAATGAATTTAAAACAATAGTTAACGAGGAAACGACATCATGTTTAACCATTTGCGAGTAATATTTATTTAAACCACTGCTTATTTGCTTATATTTCTTATATTTTGTATTGATTTTATAGCCAAATCAACTACTAGTGCATAGCAATAATACTCCTCCCATATTAATTATATGTCCCTTGAGCCGAAAAGACGCATTTTGAAGTCAAGTACTGTAGCAAGAAAACGAATTAAAAGATGCGTTTTCTCAGCTTAGATTAGTATGTGGGTGCTTTCATAACAGTTCTGTTTTAGATATACAGCTTTGCAAAAACAAAGTAAGTTTTAGTTATGTTTTATACCGGTGAATACGTGCGCTTTGTCAAGCAAGAATCAAATTGACTTATATAAAATTGAAAAGACAATGAACAACTTGTTATTATGCGGTTAATAGCAACTAATATTTGTGCCATTTAAACGACAAGAGTTACCGGAACTATATTGCATCTTAATATGGAAAGGGAAATGAATTTGTAACAGAATACGGTATCCGGATAGTTTGAGATATAAGAAAACAGATTTGCTTCGGTGAATAAACTATTTTAAACCTGAAATGTTTTACAGTCTAAACATGCATACGCAGTAATGCTTTTACTGGAATATTGATAAACAGTGAATATTATTAAGGGAAGAACTGTTACCTATTTTCAACATAATGCTTAAGAGGCAAAAAACTACATCAATCGTGTTAGCGTTTTTTTTAAATCAATCAAAATAAAACGAGCTTGTTATCAATCAGTAATGTTAGTTAAGATTGATCGTCTTGCATAAATCATAATTAGATTCGCTGAATAAATTGAAGTCATACGTCGTGTGTAATATGCCTTACGATATGATCTGACGTCAAAAAGTACATTATATCAAAATAAAATCAGCTAAGCCAAATTTCAGTATGGCTTTGACGTACAGACGATGTATGACAGGTTTTTATCAGTGTTAATGCGTTGCAAGCAGCATAATGGCACCCACCCTCTTTGTCGTTTCATTCTGGATTAAAACAGAAAATCGAGTAAAAACCATTGACATTCACACGCATCTTTTACACATGAACTAAAATACCAAATGTGGCGCAAGCCTATCAACCGGATACCTGTATAATAAGGGTTGCTGGGTACGAAAATATGCAAAAAACATTGTCATGCAGGGCTAGCCCCTCTTCGAATGCCGAACAAGAAATGAAATCTAGATGTAAACAGTCTTTGATGACAATTCAAGCGAAAGGGGCCACTTAGATAATATGATATCAGGGGTCATCCAGAATAAACGGGACTGTCCCTATATGTCCTTTATTTTACTAAAGAGTTTTTTTTTTTAAATTCTGAATACACTCTTTTATCTACGGCAAAGATATTATGAAATTAGTTTTATTGCAGATCTATGTTTTTCCTTATGATTAATCACTATAGCAACCAAGTGGCGTAATACCGGGGACGCTGACGTTAACAACTTATCGCATAAAATGTGCAAGTCATTTTCTTCATAATAATGAGAGATATTTCAGCGCCAAAAATTGCACGATTAACGTAAATTGTAATATAACGGAAACTTAATTGAAGTTTCCCTACGTTGTGCCTTTATCATATCAAACAAGAACTTTGTTATTATTCGTTGCACAAACAAATAGTGTATAAAAAAAGTTCGTGCAACAACGATAGCATAAGGCCGAACAATAACATTTCATGTTTTACCTGTAAAATGATTATATATCTTTTATATATATATAAACAAATGTTTTTTAACATTATCACATACAGCAGGTTTCAAAGCATCATCGATTTTACAACGCATTAAAAAGCTCATTTAAATTTAAAACGAGTATGTCTATTCATAAACCTTGAGTACGCTTTTAGACAGTGTTTAAATTGGTGCGTTCAGTCCATTGCAGTGGGAAGGCTACAAGAATTGAAATATTTCCTTCCTGTTTGAGAAAAAATCATAATATATCAGTCTTGGTTTTAGATCAAAATACGAGTTCCGACACGAATTTCTAAAAATGTTATATGAGTTGCATTTTGTCGTAACGTAGCTCTGTGAGCTACTGTTGTAATTTATGTGTATTCGATTTGAATAAATGGCTTGTGTCTTGTATCTAACTTGTAGTGTCTGGATGTCTTGAATGTCTGAACGAACACAAACACGTCTCCTTTCTTCTTCTTTTTAGCCAGACAATCTAAAGGTAAACCTATTACATTCAGTATATCACAATTTTTAGAACAATTAAGGTATCTTTCCTGTCATGCACTATAAGCATACTATTTGAACAAAGCGAATATAGTCTGTTGATATATGCCATTCATTATATATTGTTAATATAACGGTCGACTTACACGTTTGGAATTTGAGATTTCTTCAGTTGTTTGAATGATGGTATTGGAAACATTGATGCATTTAAAAAGTAAAAAACATAAAAAAATCTGTATAAAGTATGAATAATACATAATTAGTATATAATGAGAATGTGAATCCGTACACCGAAATCCTTTCTGCATATGCTGCCTTCCAAAAGAATAACAGCTTACCACACGATCACAACAATATATTCAGTATTCATTGGCGTCTATATTACCAGTAATACATAAATAATAGTTCTCTTAATACAATTTAGCTTTACTTTATACACATAAATATTATCAGATGCACTGTCCCAAGCAGTGACGGCTATGTTTTATAAACTTATGACAACAATTACATAAGTTAATCACGAGTTCAGTGGCTATTGTGGGCTTAAACTACTTTGTATGGCAACTACTAGTTCGAAATGTTTCAAGAAATGTAGTCTGAGTAATCGCTGAAGTCCCCGCGTGTCAGAGTGAGGAAACTTGTCTGTGCGAACTGACATTTATTTCGCCGGTTTGTTTATTAAACCTTGGCCTCAACAAAAGGAAAATACTTAAGTCATTTCGCTATCTCGAATTCAAATCATTTGTTCACGTTACATCATTGCGTGATTCAAAACACTAATGGTTTACTCTTTAAAGGCACGTTAACTTCTACATGATTAAGATATCAGGCTTCGGTTACATCGACCTCAGTGAAATGCATTGATTGTATATACGCTTTCATTTAAACGGTTTATAAAGTAATCTGTCTCTTTATGTATTAATTTTATGAACCATATAATAGAAAGGGCTTACACTTGTTGCAATCCAGTGAGGTCGATGAAGTCAAGGAAAGTTTCTTGCATTTACTCATTATATTACATGCATGGATGAATTAGGCAAAAATAAAGGACAAGTATTATATATAAGTGAACAAGTTATATGCATATACGATTGGGTATCGTAGCAAGTAGATTGCCTACTGCATACAAAATATATGATTTTACAAAAAAGGGTATATCATGCATTGTGTAAGTAACTCAATGAACTAATCCTTCATACCAATTAAATCGCCAGTCCAACCTAACAAGACATCCAAACAAAGTAAATATTTATGAAGTAATGTTTGTAAATCATCTTCAAAATGACATACCATTAGTTGTGCTGCTGACGATACAAACAAGCCATAGGCGGTAACCTTTACCTCAGTCACTGCAATTGAAACACTATTCACTGCAATACCAATTATTAGGACAACAGTCACTGCATGAAAACAATAATAAGTTTTGTATGTGTAAAGTGCAATGATTAAATACATTTTCATCATGTTTTCTAATTTAATAAGAATATTTTATTCTTGTTTAGTACGTACACAACAATACTAAATTCATTGCGATAAAACAAACACTTATAATCAAATAGATTGCGAACACTCTTAAAACTTAAAACGTTGTTGTATCATATAACAACGCCCTATTCAGTGCATTGTAATATTGCTGAATTATGTAGGGTAAGAAGGAGTAGAAATGGAGATATGTTCTTCCTTATTTAATAATTTAAATGTTATATCATCGTTGTGACAGCGGATTGTCATGATTAAGACTGAGGTTTGTGCATCTTCAATTGGAGTTGTCATCATTTTAATAACATTTTTAGCGAATGTACATTCTACAAGAAATACAATATATTACCCATGGAATGATTAGTTTATAGATTTGGAAAGTTACATAAAATATTGCAAACCTGAAACGTTTTACAGTCTCACTATACATACGCATTTATTGTTATTTGGAATATTGATAAATAGTGGATATTATTAAGGTAAGAACTGTTTCCTATTTTCATTTTATTGTGAAGAGTCAAATAAAACAACATAACGTTAACGTTCTATATATTAATCAATCTCAAACAAGCTTTTAATCAATCAGTACTGTTAGTTCAAAATGATCGTCTTGCATAAATCATAATTAAATTCGATGAATAATTTGAAGTCATACATCGAGTTATTATGCTTTGTTTGATCATAAAACAACAATCATGATCTATATATATATATATATATATATATATATATATATGTCGAAATGCTTCGAGAACATCTATATATATATTTCACCCCGAAGAGTCACAGAACAAAAGAGATAGGTCAACAGATGTTTGGGCGGAGGGACGGACGGACGTTATGTAAACGCTAGAAAAATATGAAGATTTACAGAATATATAGAGGATATTTTAATAGGACGCTTTTTTGGTGACCTGTATTACGTCGAGTTCTGTGTGTAAACAGGTATCCGTCGAAACCGTGGAAAAAACGTGTTATCGTAATAGTTCATATAACATACATGCCTATTTAATCATTCCTTATTATTTTTTGGTTTCAATTTGATTTAAATTTACCGCCATCTGTCAAATGCGCGTATGAATTCGAATGTGTTACGTAGTTTTGACAATCATAATATGCAGAATTGATGGAAATTCGTGAGTCAATCGTTATTTCTTTTGATGACGCGAATTCGCCTTTTTCTTTGGATTGACGAGCTACTCATATTTATGATAATACACATGGATAATGCAGTAATTTATGACTTTCGAAATGGCAAAGAAATAATTCACTAAAGAAAATGTCCAGACAGATTTGAATAGTTATCTGCTTCGTCCTTATCCTAAAGGTCATTTGAAGAACATGATAACCATGTTCCTGAATATTTACATGCTTCTGGGGCGTAAGCAAAGTTAGATAAGTTTACGTATTTAAAAGTTGACAGGTTTTACCAGTTTTTTTGTCACGCTATTTTATCAACGCGAAAGTAGTTCCGAGATTACACACGGTTCTCACATGATGCGGAATCATAAACGTCAGTATCAATACGGCATGCTGTATTTTCACTGTTTGATATGGAAAAGGAATTTGATTGGCATATACTCGTGTTTATATATAGTGTAACCTTTCTTGTCCATCAAGCGTCATGTGTCTGCATCCAATAATTAAGGAGTTTCTACTTTATCACTTTTTGGAAAACATCTTCCAAACGTGATTTAATAAAGATTAGATACCATTGGCTATAGTCTATGACTAAGATCTAACAGAATGCTCCTATGTCAAATGGCAACACATGACTCTAGGCTTAGAAGTACTTTGGGTCCACCTATAAGTGCATTATTATTTGTTCTATTATAAAATTTCCTCAAATTAATGCATAATTTGTTAAAATTGACCGTTTACGTTTTTACCTTAATCGGGAATGTTGGAATAAGAGTGAGATTGTGCACACATACTAGTTTATTCTCCCGGTAAACTTACATTTTACTGACCGTTCCAAGGCGGTAACTAACAATCCTTGATACACACTTCTATTGTGTTGTTTGTGTTACTCCATGTTTCTGATTTGTGATTGTTTGATTTCGTGTTCTTTGTCTTTTAGACTACATCGCTTGTTTCTGAAGTTGTTAATATAAATATCAGGATTTATCAGTGTTCTATAAGAAATGTAAGATAGACATTGAGAAAGATGAATTGTCGGAAACCAATAGAAAGCACCGAGCTTATATAAGACACATAATGTAGTATTTATCAACCATTTATGAAATTATTCATGCGAATATTAAACCGATAAATTCCTATTCCTTAACAAGTGAACTTTTACCAACAAAAGTACTAACCTGCTATGTATTATCATTACCATGTATGATAACATTATGCATGATTATTTCCAAACTAGCATGTAAAACGGAGAACATTGTAACACTCAACAATCGGTTTTCTTTTTCGAACTTTATACTTGAAATGTGTCTAAGAGATGAGTAATGTTCCATGTTGCAGGCATCAATGATAAATATATAGGTTAGGTATAAAATTTCAAACTCATTGTTCCATTGCATAGCTCAAATATCACCCAAGTAAATATGTAATGACTTTTGTATCAAATATCGTAGCTTTATCTCATATTGGAGTTGTTTTAAAACGGACGGGAATAAGGAAAAGGGAATGAGTCTACTTTGCTTTGTTACATTATATTCTTCCTTGTTTAAATATGCGTTAAATATAAGAAGAATATTTACCCATCATGTATCTATCAATTTTTATAGTAATGTTATTGTTTAATCGTATCGCCTGGCGGATTTGCTTCGTTTCGATTTCTCGTAGGTCCTTTTTTAAACATAATGCTTTTTCCGTTTCTTGCCTTTTGTTGTCCTCTATTAAATCAGTTCCAAAATGGTACTGTTTTTTTTAAAACGAATACGAATAAAATTTAATATAAAGTAAATTCACCAGTATTTTTTGGTGGTACAGGCTCATAGCCGTAAACATCTGCTTGCTAGTTCATGTGCCTAAAAATAACATTATACTCTTTTGTATAAATTTACATGCAGATTCTGTAGACCAGCCAGAGAATGAAAAGATACATTTTCTACTGGTTGTTCATATTTCACCTGTACAAAGGAGGTAAGTAAGAGCAAAACTCCAGGTGATTTTTTTTACCAAACTGTTGGATTTTCGAACTTTCAAAACTCGTTTCGAAATAATTAAAAATACGAATAATATATCCCCAGGTTAGTGTAACTGATCGCATGCTGTCGCTTGCAACTTTTTGGTCAGTTATTTATTTCCAATTCCGACCACAAGAACGGAGGCTTGGCAGTCCCTTTTAAAATCCATTGAAGCCACATAATTGATTAGGTACAGATGAAATTTGCTTTATTTAAATAGTATCAAATGTACAAACATAAGCAGTTCAATAGCAATAATGACAAATTTAAACTATGTGATAGAAGCCGCCATTGACTGCAGTGGACGCTGTGCCTGTTGCACTGACGGAAAATGTGGAACAAAGACAGGACTTGTAGGAGATACAAACTGCTTGAAGGGATGCGTCGACACAATTTATGGTCATAAATGCTTAAATCCTTGTAGAGGCAATTGTTTGAGATGTTCTCAAGACACGGGTGATCAATGTTTAACCTGCAAACCTGGATTTTACGGCAAAAAAACCGACTGTGTTGATTCTTGTCCAATTCTATGTATTAATGACACATGTGAGGACAACGGCATTTGTACATGCATACAAAACTTTGAAGGTAACAAATGTGACACATGCGTTCAGGGGCAATATGGAGATAACTGTGAATACACTTGTTCTATTGGCTGTATTGGCAAAGCCTGCAATAGAAATGGAAGCTGCAGCTGTCTTTACAACTTTAGTGGGCAAACCTGCGACGCATGTGCAGCTTATTATGAGGGAAGTGCATGTGATAGTTGCATACCTGGTAAATATGGCACACGATGTCAGCAAAACTGTGAAAGCTCAAATTGCCGCTGTAGAAATTCACATACATGTGTCTCATGCGTTTCTGGTTTCTATGGTACTGCCTGCAATACACCATGTGCTCAAGGTTGCCTTGATAACATATGTGCAGGAAATGGAGACTGTACTTGTAAGCTCAATTTCGCTGGAACAAAATGTGACTTATGTGCAGCTAATTATGAAGGAGAGACTTGTAATATTTGCGTACAAGGGAAATATGGCCATCTTTGTCAATATACATGTAACTATAGCAATTGCCGTTGTCGTCAACAGTTTGGCTGTGATTCGTGCAAAGCTGGATATTATGAAATAAGTACCATTTGTGAAACGGCATGCGGTAAGGGTTGTGTAAGTGCGACATGCGAAGACAATGGCAGTTGTTTTTGTTTACCGAATTTCATTGAGCCGAATTGTGAGAAATGCAAAAGTGGATTTTTTGGAAACACATGCAATAGAACATGCTTTTATCCTAACTGCAAATGCACAACCGAAGATAATTGCGATGAATGTAAGGAAGGTTATTTTAACATTTCTTCAAACTGTAATCACCTGTGTTCTGAGGGTTGCATTAATGTTTGTCAAAATGATGGATCTTGCAATTGTAAACAGCGCTTCAATGGGACAAGATGCGACTATTGTGATGATGGCTTTTATGGACAAAACTGCTCAAAGTCATGTATTCTGGTAGATTCTAATTGTCTTAAATGCAAACGGCATGACAAGTACTGTTTGAAATGCAACAATGGATTTTTCTCAAGAAAAGGAAAATGTATTGCATGTGGAATAAATTGCTTAGGAGGGAAATGCGACACTACCAATGGTCGTTGTACCCTGGGATGCAAGGCAGGATTTTGGTCTGACTTATGCGATGCAAACTGTAATCTCAACTGTTCTTCGTGTGACAAGTTATCGAGTGTATGTTTGAACTGCACTACAGATGTCGTGTTCGGACCTTTTTGCAATACGTCATGTGACCCTTCCTGTGTCCAGTCGCGATGCCATCAAGAAACTGGAAAGTGCACACATGGATGCATTTTCAATCGGCATGGCATTTATTGTGAAAAAGAATGTTCCGACAATTGCGAACACAAAGTCGGTGAATCACCATGTAATGATAGCGGTGTTTGCACAAATGGCTGTGTTGGCGGATATATAGGGAGTTTCTGTGAAATAGGTATGAACATTACTTTACTAATAACAAGTACGTTTATAACACTTTTTTGCAACCATAAATGTATTACTTTTTAATCAAAAGGTTTTTTCATTCTTATTAAAATTGTCCTTTTTGGCTAAGAGTTTGATAGTTTGATGCAATATAGAAAATAATCTATATAAAATCGGAGCTTAAAATCAATAAATGTTTGAAAGTGCACATTACAATACTCATTTTCTGCCTGAACAAGACATGTCGTTATAACGCTCCGTGTGTACTTCTATGCAAGTTTGTTTAACGGTGCCAAAATATTATGAAAGACAAATCCGTTCATGTTATCATTGTTAAATAATTAACCCGAACCGAGGGCACGCACGTAACGAGATCAAGAAGCGCATGACCTGCCAGGCAACGTGCACGAGAGTTCAATATTTTAAGGTGGGCCGGAAATCCTTGAATAAAACTTACATGCTGTAAATCAATTTGTATAAAATTTGCGTGCGACACTTTTTTTACAGACATCATGACGCGTGGTGATTTAAGATTATTGTTGACGTTAAATAGTTGCTCAATCTTGTTTATTTATTTCCATATTTTGATATGATTATTAGAAGTATTTGATAATTATAAATGTATTTGAACTTGATTAAAATAACATTATGTTCTTTTCATCAACAAAATTAAACACAAAAAGATGCGATTTGTTGCACGTAGCTCAACTGGCATAGACTGTAAAAGACAAATTTATCAAGCACGGATACATACACATAAGCTTACCTGGTATGCAGAATAAATATGCATATGTTTTAGCCAAAAATGAAGCGGTTACGGCCGGGAAACAAGTTGGGGTTATTGCTGGAGGTGTCAGTGGTGGGGTTGTTGTTATTATAGGCGTCGTTGTAGCCATCTTCCTACTTCGTCGAGGGTATTTACATTTTATTAGTGTCGTATGTGTATTAAATTGAATTTCTACTTTCATAATACTTATAAGTAATAGCGTGAATATCGATTATGTATTTTAAAAACTTTCATACAAAACTTGATTTCGTTATGCAGCTTATCTTTTATTAGATCACTTCGTCTGCCTGCCGCCAATAAAAACAAACAAAATGGTAGCAAACCATCACAACCTAATATTTCCGACGAAAGAGCAGAAGAGTGTAAGTCTATTTAAACAACTTCTTTTCCTTTTGGTAGAGAAATCATAAATATGATTATAATTGTAATATCTTAACTATATACATAACTATGCCTTCCTAATAATATGCTTGCAATGCCAATACATCTTGTTACTTAAATCGGCGTAAATTGAAACATTATATTATTTAACTTTACCTGTTAGCACCAGCGAACGAACGTACATACTACAACGAAGGACAAATTAGGAGAGCTTCTACAAAATCTCATTCAAGTGGTATCCAGCCGCCAGCAAACAAACCCATTCTCATCAAGCAGCACGCGGTTGCAAATGTGGGGACAGCATCTGAACACGATATTGATCTGGATATAGGTAAGCAAATCAATGCTTTCTGTTATATTTAATTTTGAGGTTGACGTGTAAGCTTCATTTTAGATATACCATATAAAAATGATGAATATGTTAAAACAACGCATTTTTCTACTTTATATCATTATGATCCAAAATAAATCATAGACAAAAGAGGACAAATTAATGTTATTTATTACAGAAGGAAACAAGAGGAAATAGCCGACTTCTATTTTACACTCTGAGATTGCTTCAGGTTAGGTTGACTTGGAGCAAGCTTATCATCCTGTGTTCATACTTAATAAACAAACTTGACATAATGCGAGCAATTCTTACATTTCACTTGAGATAATAATATATCATGTTTATAAATAAGTAAATAATTACACAGCAGAGTATTCATTGGAAAGTAGATCGAATAAAGCCGTTTCTATTAAACATTTGCTGAGAATTGTGACTTCGTATATCACTAGGTGTACATCAACGCGATTATTTAATCAGATCGCAGTAATGAAATAAACAATGAAAGCATAACCCTTTTGCGTTTATATCAATTGAATATGAACGTCTTGATTCCCCAATATAATAGACAAAGGAAATGCAGATATAGGAAATATGATATGATAGTCTATATAGCCTTTTTTACATTCTGCCATTTAGATGATGAAAGCAATGAAGTTCTTGAGAATTCATCCAAAGATGATCAAACGTACTACAATGAAGCTGGTTTGTCAACTAATAAGTCAATGATACCGGCTGGTCAGCTCGTCAAGTATGTAGATGGAAAAACTCATGAAGCATATAGTGCAGAATTTGAGGTAAATGCTGAGCAAAACTGTCAAAGTCGTACTTATTTGCATGGTTTAGTTGTAATATTTTGCGTTTGTATTTGTGTAATGAAAAATGTCAAGTATGGGGATATTGTGAAATCTACTTTTGTATATTTTTTTATAAATTTGTTAAAATTACATTTCCCTTCTTTGTAGAATTTTTCTCCTGGTCTTGTAAAGCCCTATGTGGTATCACAGAAGAGGGAGAACGTGACCAAGAATAGATACAAAGGAATTTATCCATGTAAGTTACAACCACGTCTAATTTAGTAGTGGCATTTGTTATGTGAAGCAGAGCTTGGATATTTTTCTAGAATGAATTAAATCATGTTTCTTAATTGCATGATAAAGAAATAATGTATATATCATATATAATGAAAAAAACGTTATTGTTTCTTTTTTTTCTAATTTAGACGATGACTCAAGAGTAAAGGTCACAGTCAGTGGTGGTTCAGATTACGTAAATGCCAGCTTTATTGACGTACGTACCATGATCATCTTTATTCAAATGTGTAAATTGTGAAAAAAAGTAAAAAGGAAATATGTGTGACCAAATCACTACGTACGTTATTTATGATATACCATTTTGGGAAACACCTTTTTTGAAGAGCTCTATGTAAATTAATGAGAAAATGCAGGAAATACGGAGCTCTTGCTATGTTTTTGTTCATCACACTTCTGTATGTTTATTAACCAAAACGTAGAAAAGTAATGATTTGGATAGCTTTTACACTTTAATGTATCTGTCTGATTTTAGTGGCATGTACTTTGGTACCATAATCAACGGCACATACTAGTATACGATGAGATGTTAGCACTTCTGAACTGAATATGCAAGGCAAAAACGATAATTCAATTAACATATAATCCTTAAAAACTTCCTATTTACTTGTGTTTTCTAAAACCCGATTGACACATTTTTATGCTTCGAGCTTTAGAGAAATGCTTAAAAAATAATAATCAACTCATTTGATCCTTTTTTTCCTGCAATCACGCCTATAAATGATAAAAGCCTGTCGGATGAACTTGTTGATATCAACGGCAGTAGGACGGAAGCGACGTACAAACAGTTTAATACGAATTGAAACGGCAGCGGGCTATGCAATTTATACTTGAACAAGTTAAAAACATTTCCTTTTCAAAAATAGATAAACTTTCAATTTATTTGTAGTGTTCAACAAATGCCTGTATTATTGTTATATATTGTTTATACTTAAGAATCAACTTCAAGGAAAACAGCTTGAAACAACACACCTGGGCAATGCCATAGTTCTAGAACGAATTTGCCAGAGAATTTCATCTTAATAAGTAATGGATAAGTAACATAATTCATAAACTCTGTTTCTAGAAGGAAACATTTATATACAACTCGATCTGCACTGAGAAAAAAACGGTTTAGGTAGCTGCGTTATAATTTGAACACACATATTGATCTCATTGTAATGAATTGTGCTGGGAATTGGTGGAGACTGATAAGTGAAATCGTTCAAAGATAGTTGAACTGTTAGGGGCGGTTAAGTTCATCTTGTGAGAGAGTTTAAATGTTCGAGTTGTGTGACAATTATGAATTATGTGTAAAAATACACTACATACGTTGGATAATTTGAGTGTTTATTTCGAAAGATTGGTGATGTTGCACGCACCGATGGAGTTCAAAAGGTAGTCCATAATACGTCTCATATCTCAGTCATGGCAAATGAGATGGTGTTTATGTGACAACAAGGATTATTTATTATCTAATATCTTAAACAGGAGGGTACATTGAGAACATGGTAGGTGTATATATTGGGGAAGATTATCAACCGAAAGTTAACTTGGTCATACGCTTACACTTACGCTTTCTCGCCCGCCGGATAAGTTTCCCCCAATCTCGACACTAATCATGCATACTTTATATATTTTTCAGGGATATAAAGGGCCGAATCAGTATATTGCGACATTAGGTAGGAGTGAAATGTGGCATATAATATTATTCAAAAACTTTCATATGAAGCGTTTTTGTTTAAAACTTGCAGAAATATGAGTCTTAATATTTAATTTCTTAATATTCAGTTGATTACCCTTCAGATGCATTTAAATAAATATTTCTAAAAGCCTATATACTTATAATTTGAGTCCTGTAAAATAAACTAAAAATAATTGACCGCAAACAGTATTCAACCCGGGTCCATTTTATCTGTTGTTTAAAGATACAAATAACAAAACTATACTGCATATGTGTTATAAGATCCATTCCACTGGCATTTATAGTTGTTAAATTAGATAGCATGTCCTTTTCATATAAGTATGTTAACAACATATGTATTTTCGTTATAACCTAATTCAATTTTAGGTCCAATGTCCCAACAGTTAGGTGATTTCAGCCTGTTCTGGAAAATGATTTGGCAACAAAGAGTCGAGAAGATTGTCATGGTTACCAATCTCATTGAACAGGGAGTAAGTATAAATAAACACACATAATGTAAATCTTATCAATCATAGCATTCAGTCACTCCAAACAAATTAATGTATAGGAAATTAACATAAATTATGTACAATCCTCTGACTTTTATCAGATTCAGTCATATATAAAATACACTTAGGAAATGTTTTGCACCACTGCGGACCAGTTTTGCCAAGGCACTGTTATATATTTAATACTTTAATATTCAGCATCGTGTCAAAACTGTTTGAAACGATTATTGCTGTGCGATTTCAGTCTCCTAAATGCGAGCAGTACTGGCCAAACCCTGGCACAGCTAGGATGTATGATGATATGAAGGTGGAGAGCCGATCGGAGGATGAGTATGCCGATTTTACACGGAGGACTTTCACTGTCACAATGGTGAGTTAAACTCCCTTTGTTATCATTGTACGTCATTAAATAATACTTCTGAACATATAGTACCTCTATGCTGGTGCTAAGGGTCCTCGACTGTGTTGGGTCCGATTAATGTCAACAAACTGTTTTAATCAAACTAAGGCGTTGCTGGATTTTGTGCGCTTCTCGACAATAACTAGATTCAGGATCTTTAAATCTTGACGAATCTTGTATTTTTTAAAGATTGTTTCTTGAGATTTTACAATACTAAAACATCATCGTTAAAACTATTACAGATGAACATGTTAAATTCATTTTAATGTAATAAAGTACTCTTGTTGAAGTATTTGTTTGACAAAAATTGCGTACTTTAGACTTTTGCAACTTGAACATTAACCGATTTTTTTTTTCTTCCGGGTTGATATTAACAAATAACTAAAGCTTATTGTAACAAAACCTTTTTAACATGTAATATGATATCACTCTGCTAGTGATTTTAGACTTATATTGAGAGTGTGAGCATGCATAGTTCAAAATATTGTCACCTGTTTGATTGTGACTATTATATCCGTAATTAAGCATGTATTATATTACACTTGTTTGCAATGTATAAGCATTGAAACAGTTCACGATCACCCATATGACAACCATAATCTACTATAATAAGTGGCTGGTAATAAGATGTAGAAGCAATATGATGTTGCAGTCTAAACATAGTAATATTTAGTTATGAAAAGCTAATACACGAACATATTGTAATTTATGTTTATATTCTGATTATTTACACCCGCCGAAATGCATGGAGGACATAGACTTTGAGTCGTCTGTCTGCTCATCCTTCAGTGCTTCCATCTGTTCGTAGGGAGCCGTTTCTATGTGACTAATAGACAGACGTAGGTAAAACTTACGTCAATTGTGCATGCAAATAGAACGCCGACTCACATGCAGGATTCATACGGATCGTGTTAAAATATATTTATGTGATAACTGAAAGTTAGCACGCGATGCCATTTAAAATCATAGAATAATTCTTAATGACTAATAATAAAAGAGTACCAGCTAAGACAGTGATTATGGTCGATTACAGTGTTACACTTAACTCAGTATTTTTGTTAAAAAGTTATTGTTTAATACGTGATGAATGAATCAATTGTAACACTTTATTTAAAATGTTTTTGTAATTGTACAATTTTAACTTGTCTTTTGATTTAGCAATATCTGTATAGATAACAATAAAATTGATATTAGACATGATCTTTGGACATTATATAATGTAGCATTCTGCCTGGAAATTGCCAGTGTTATATAATTGAGACAGGTGTCCCTTTTGTTAAAATATAGCCCGAAGAGAGAGGATATTATTGAAAACAGGAAAATGATAAAGCAAGTGTCTAACATTCAGAACGACAATAAAGCCTCAGTAAACCAAATGAAAACATGCATGCTTAAGACGATAAACACAAGTATTTTCTTACGGGTTTAAATTACCTTTTATCACTGTATGAAAAGGTTTTAGTGACATGACCAACGTATAATTATTACCAATATTATGCTTTTCAGCTAGACTAAGTTACAACCACATTTCCATGACTGATTTAATATTTTGTTAAATTATTCTGAGCATAATTTGGGTAATATATTATTTTGTTTTCCTTATACCAATAAATGTACATTTTCTAAGTATAATAAGTTGAATGATAAAGTAAATCCATACAGCTGTGAACGTTACTTACTTGCCGATCACAATATGAAGGTAATAAAATATAATGCACCGACATAAATTTACATAAAGTATGTAAGTTATTAAAATTGTCCAACATGCATTCCGCTACACTTATTTATTGAAAAAATGTGTGCTAATAAACAGAACGGAGTAAGAAATAATGCGGAGTAAGAAATAACGTAAACCGAACAAAACGAACAAGTCCAGTAGCAAATCAAAGTAATGAATGTAATAAACGACGACTGGCAAGATGACACTGTTCTTTTTTTTTTTTTTTTTTTTACTGTTCTTTGTCATGACAGATTTAACTGTTTTTGTTGCTTTTGTAATATTTCAATATGTGCACCATAACCTCGTTATAAAGTGTTTTGAGTATATTTTAAACGGTCATTGAGTTATGGCAAAGGCTAATGCTTTTCTACAACGACGTTGCGTACATTAAAGTGGCACTCTTATTCAAAATCAATATATACACATGTATAAAAAACATACATTTTGACTGATATATCTTTAACTGCTTACTAAATAATGCATTTATGGAAAATATTAATTACTGATAAAAAGTGTGTAACCATGTATTTAATAGTAGAAAGCGGAACAATGTTAAATGATTGGTGAATGCTAAAATATTTACTGTTATTTACTACAGTTTTGTAAGGTAGAAATACATTGTTTAATGCTCATTTCGTTCAAGTAAAACTCTGTATCCTTCATTAAAACCATTGTTTTCGACATTTATTCATCTTTTTTGGAATATCAAAACAATATTATTAATTGTGGTAAATCTTATTTGGGAGTAAGAGTGCATCTTTAAGTGATTTCTCAACATTGCTAATTTACTAAGTTTTGAGAAACAGCGATAAGTTAAGCTGATCAGTACGATGCCTATATGAAAAAGGCAATCGTAATTTAACATATACTTTTTTCGGATAGCAGTATAATGTAGTTATATTTAAAAACATATAATATATGATGTGCTAGATAAATATCCACGAATACTCCCCACTTGTAAACTTTAAGTTTTCTGTGCAAAGAAAACTACTTTTAAAACATTTTTCAAACTCAAAATCAAGCTCAATGTTTTGACAACTTTTTAATTCTTGCTTATCGTTATGTATGATTTAAATTGATGTTTCAAATGCAAACTCTTTCGCGCGAATGTCCTTCGTTCGTGGTATAACACTCCTTAATCGACGGCACAGCCAGGCGGATGCCAAAGATTCGAAATATTATTGAACGTTATTTATTCACTGCAAAACTATTTTAAATTCTCAGTAAGCTATGTAGGTTAAGTACTTTCTAAACGATATAAATGGGGCACGTTTCTGAAAATGAGTAATACCACTTAACACTACCGTCCGCTAAAACTCACTAAGAATATATATCGAACATTAAAGCGAATTTATTAGACAAGAAAACATTTGCTGGATGTATTTAGCAGAATATAAAACCGTACACATGTTTTGGCCATTTCCTGGAAGCGAAAATTCGGGGAAAACTGATAGGCTTAACTAGCTATCGAGCTTCGTTTACAGAGACAAATGCAATGCACGGCCATAACATATATACCATAAACATATAAAGCATATCATACTCGGACCATCATGTATCAAAAGGGATCGAAAGAAAGGACGTTGCACCATCTGCATTTCACGTGTTGGCCTGACAAGGCGATACCCGACGATGTTACGTCGATGAAAGAGTTCAGACAGCGTGTTCTGATTACGCCGAGTACACTGAATGGACCAACGGTTGTACATTGCAGGTTTGTATCAACGTCAAATTATCAATAATGTATTTAGAGTAATGTAAAATATTAGCTCTTTAATTTGGTTTACACTAATTTATTTATGCTCGATTGTGACGAAAGCTGACAGCTTATAGAATCACTCTCGATTCCGTTTCCTGGGCAGAAACCAGTACTGTGTCCTTTTTGAGAGGCTATAAGAAAGTAACCCTGGAGGGATCGAACCCACAACCTCTTGGGAGAGAGGCGGAAACCTTTACCACTAGACCACTCTCACCCTCTTTGATTCAATCACCATTGTATTATAAATGATACGAGTAAGTTTTCCAAACTATTTTCATGAAATGTATAATGCTTAAATACGCAGTGTGCTAAAAGTAATTTTAAGATTAAAACGGTTAGTTCGTACGTGTAAAGACGAGAGGATATGACTTTTGTCTTACATGGAACTAAGAATTTACAGTAAGAGCCTCTTTGTTCATGACGAACATTTGTAAAGAGAAAAGTGAATATAATAAAAAAATGCCCTAAATATAGTCTGAATAAACTGGTTTGCATTAATCTGATGCGCTACCTTTACATATTACTGTCCTCTTTTCTTAATTTAAAGCGCTGGTGTCGGAAGAACAGGCACCTACATTGCACTGGACATTCTGACGAAACAAGGTGAAGCAGAGAAAGCCATTGACATCTCCGGGTGCGTCCATAAAATGCGACAGAACAGGCCGAATATGGTCCAGACATTGGTAAGATATAGAGGATAATTGTTGTATGAAGCATACCCTGATTTTGCAAAACACCATAACAAAGCGAATTCGAAGGGTTCTCAATTTTCCAATCAAAATGCATCAACAACTGACCTTAATATCATTAATAAATGTACCAAGAGTAGCCAATCTCTACAATGATAATATTGCTCTGATATGGTAAATTCATCACGGATCAAAGACCGCATCTTGTCATTTTGTAGAACTATACGGACTTGGTTACGAAACGCCTGTATCCCAACTGTTGACTGTCTTTGTAAAGCCTCTACATACTACATCACTGAAGTTATTCATTTATAAATAAACATCATCTACAAATTCAAAACATATTGTGCACATGTAATTGAAACTGCTTTGGTAATTGTACACATTAACTGCACTTTGAACAATCACAAACCTTATTTGCAACCAAAACTCTCCCATTGTGGATACAATTACCAAATATAAATATCATTAAATTAATATTTTAAGCCTTGCTACTGTGCAAACAGGCGTGATATCACATTCTTATGATTGCATATGCGTGTCATTTTCACGTTTCAGGGACAGTATCAGTTTCTGCACACCGCCGTGGTTTATTCACTAACATTCGACTGCAAACAAATCAAGGGAGAGAACTTCAACGAGTACATGAACAAACATACAACACGAGTACTAAATAAACAGTTTGAGGTACAATTGATAAAAAAAGTTTTTTTTTAGTATTTGTGAATGAATATATTGAGTGTTGTGCATGCAGGATAACCTAGTGCTTAATTATCTGTTTTATTTGAATGATGAACTACAGTATTATCCACTTATAACGACCTCCAATTTGTGTTTGCAAATCCTAGATTTCGCAAACTCAGGTACCCTTTAAATACGCTGTAATCGAATACTGACCTATAATTTAGTTAGAAGGCTTCATTAAAGTGTGATTTTGGTGTTTTTGTTTGCGAAATGTTTTTGGAAGTTTGTCTAATTGACCCACCAACTTCGGGCCCCAGCGCGGTTTTTGCAGAAAAACACGGGGGTTTTCACACTTCCGCGGGATTTTTCTCCCGTTTTTCAAGAGCTGGGGAAAAATCCCGCGGGGTTTCAGTAATACACGATTCAAATTAGTTTAACTCAAAACAACATCTTATATCAAAAGAAACATTATGCTTTGACACCGGAAGTGAAATAACGCGAAACAAAACAAACGCTTTTCAATACGGGGTTTTTCTCCTGCGGGATAAAATTCCTACATTTTAACAAAAGAAAAAAAAAAAAAACAAGCTTTATGTTTTTGAGATATTATACATTACTTTAATGTAAATACTAATTCGAATGACTATTCTAGAGCCATTTCTTTCATTTGAGAAATCTATTAATTTAATGCATATTTTACGGGAGAAAAACCCAGCAAAAATCAGGAATGCTATTTAACGAAAAAAAAAACACCGACAAAAGCCATTTCAATTTCCAGCGGTTGGATGTTGTTAAGGAAGTGAAGTTGTTTTACATATTTATATAGAGTCAATAATATTAAGTTAACATGCGTTTTTAATAAAAAAAACAAGAGCTGTCACAGTATGTGACGAATGCCCCCGAATGTGACATTGATCTACGAACAAAGTCAGTACATGAAAAGTTGATCTTGCCTTTACGTGTCAAATACATATGGCAAGTTATTTTAAATTGCCTCTGAACATAAAAAAATACCACCCATACTTGACAACCTACACTGTTATGTCCTTATATTCAGAATTCGCTTGTGAATAAACACTTAGTGTATCTTTCACCTTAGAGGTAGGGACATGGGTCTTGCACACGACACGTCGTCTTCGTATGTGGAACACATGTAGCAAGTTATTTTAAAATCTGTCCATACAAGAGAAAGTTACAGCCCGGACACGACAACCTATACTCTATGTACTTGTTTGCAGCACTCCATTGTGAATAAACACTAAGTGTGACCTTGACCTTTGAGGTAGGGACACGGGTCTTGCACGCGACACGTCGTCTTGGTATGTGAAACACATGTGGCAAGTTATTTTAAAATCTGTCCATACAAGGGAAAGTTACAGCCCGGACACGACAACCTATACTCTATGTCCTTATATGCAGCACTCCATTGTGAATAAACACTAAGTGTGACCTTGATCTTTGAGGTAGGGACACGGGTCTTGCACGCGACACGTCGTCTTGGTATGTGGAACACATTTGGCAAGATATTTTAAAATCTGTCCATACAAGGGAAAGTTACAACCCGGACATGACAACCTATACTCTATGTCCTTATATGCAGCACTCCATTGCGAATAAACACTAAGTGTGACCTTGACCTTTGAGGTAGGGACACAGTCTTGCACACGACACGTCGTCTTGGTATGTGGAACACATGTAGCAAGTTATTTTAAAATCTGTCCATACAAGAGAAAGTTACAGCCCGGACACGACAACCTATACTCTATGTCCTTATATGCAGCACTCCATTGTGAACAAACACTAAGTGTGACCTTGACCTTTGAGGTAGGGACACGGGTCTTACACGCGACACGTCGTCTTGGTATGTGGAACACATGTGGCAAGTTATTTTAAAATCTGTCCATACAAGAGAAAGTTACAGCCCGGACACGACAACCTATAATCTGAGTCCTTATATGCAGCACTCCATTGTGAACAAACACTAAGTGTGACCTTGACCTTTGAGGTAGGGACACGGGTCTTGCACGCGACACGTCGTCTTCGTATGTGGAACACATGTGGCAAGTTATTTAAAAATCTGTCCATACAAGGGAAAGTTACAGCCCGGACACGACAACCTATACTCTATGTCCTTATATGCAGCACTCCATTGTGAATAAACACTAAGTGTGACCTTGACCTTTGAGGTAGGGACACGGGTCTTGCACGCGACACGTCGTCTTGGTATGTGGAACACATTTCGCAAGTTATTTTAAAATCTGTCCATACAAAGGAAAGTTACAGCTCGGACACGACCACCTATACTCTATGTCCTTATATGCAGCACTCCATTGTGAACAAACACTAAGTGTGACCTTGATCTTTGAGGTAGGGACACAGTCTTGCACGCCACAAGTCGTCTTGGTATGTGGAACACATGCGGCAAGTTATTTTAAAATCTGTCCATACAAGGACGGACGAACGGACGGTGCGATTTTAATATGCCCACCTTCGGGGGCATAAAAATCAGATTTTAATAATTAGTTGTTTGTAACCGTCAGCATCGTCGATATACAGCCGTTATAGCCATCAGTGATCTTCCAGTTTATTTATTGTCTACATGATCACTTTCATTCAAGGCTTTAAAATTTCATTTAAGAACTACCAAGTGATATATAATTTCGTTTAAATAATGGATAACTAACCCCCAACCCCACTCCCCTTCACTGCCACTTAACATTTTAAAGCTGCACTCTCACAGTTTTGACGTTTTAACAGATTTTTTATTTTTTGTCTTCGAATTACCCATTATTGGTATCTTGAAACCAGTGGTTAAAGACTGCTGTCAAAATATATCATGATACCAGATTTTTAAATTTCAGTCAGAAAACTAATCTTTTATCTCTATAAACCGTTTCTTACGGTTTAAGAAAAATACATGAAACATAAAATTTTAACTTATAAAGAAAAAATCTGTGACTATTTTTTTGTCAGCAGTCTTATATGAATGGTTTGAATGCACTTTCAGGTTCCATGACAAAAATTAAAGAAGTTGTCAAATCGTTCAATGTGTGAGAGTGCAGCTTTAATAATTATCTATAATTATTTTATTGTCTAGGAAAAATACCATTAATGACAACAATTTTTTTTTTGCTTAGCAAAAATCTTCACCCCATAGACACACACACAAGTGACACGACCCATTTAATACTAATGTAATACTTTTGTAATCTATACCCTGTGTCCACAATGTTTTATACTGAATGTTAAAGGATTGGTAAAACAGTATGGATAAGGTGTTCAATATGGGGATTAAACCCATGATAGACAATGCACTAGCATTGTCTCCTACTCAGCCCCGGTGGCTGACCCCAGTGGCTGATTCCCACCCAGACATACATTAAAGGGACTTGGACACCAGATGATCCAAAAACAAGATATTCAATATTACCTCAAAACAAGCCTAGCCAAATCAATACCAATTATTATGAGACTGATATTACATCATTTAATATGTTTAAAATATTTCATCACTGTCTCTCTCTCTGAGACAAGTAATCTTTTAAAAATAGCACATAATGATTTTCCCGTTTATTAGTATTATCATATCTACTTTAAGCATGTAAAGATGTAAAGGTCACATAAACATATATACAGATAAATACATGATTGCTAAATTTACTTCGATTTACATGGTAGACAAAGTGAGTTAATTTCGACTTATATGATTACATAAGTAAGATTCAGTCCACTGTACACTGTTGAAACATAACAGTTTGATGATAAATTTTGACAATTTTCACTTTTTCTTGCAATGTAGAATCTTGAGTCCGGTCCCTCTATTATCAGATTCTGTGAAATAATTGCTTTCAAACAATTGGAAGAGCTGCATGGTGTACTGGATACAGTAGTTTAATGAATTCCATCCACTAGCTGAATAAAGGATGAACACACATTTTAAAACCACATATCAGAAGTTTTTGGAGAGCATTATGTCAGCAAATTTAAATGCAAAACAGCGTTGGAAAATAAACAAGATTATTTTTTTTTACATGTTTTATCAATGATACATGGCGATCATCAACTTATTATAAAAATCAGAATTAAAAAACAACAACATTTAACCATTTATTAAAGCTGCACTCTCACAGATTGAACGTTTGACAATTTTTTTTTATTTTTTGTCTTGGAGCCATAGTTTTCGAAATTCCATAGAAAACAGTTAAATAAGACTGCTGAAAAATTAGATTGTAGATCTTTATATTTCAGTTCAAAAATTGATGTCTTATGCAATAAAACATTAATTTTCAAACATAAATATGAAAGTCCGCAATTTGATATTTTGGCAGCAATCTTTTATTACTGGTTTACAGATATTTACGCAAAAATGTGCTCTTTCCAAGACAAAAAATATAAGAGTTGTAAAAAGTGTATATCTGTGAGTGTACAGCTTTAACTGTCCATTTAAAATTGACCAGTACAAATTTACTTTGATATTAGTATAATACTGTTATATATTTATAAATCAATATAAAAACAATATTCTAAGATCTAAATTGATAATAACTTTAAAAATGAAAAAAACGAATGAAGAAACATAAGTTCAAAATATGCAAATAAGCTGCACACTCACAGATTTACGGTTTTGACAGCTGTTCTATTTTTTTGTCTTAAATGAGCAAATTTCTACATTCTTTTTTGCAAATCAGACTGCTGAAAAAAGATCAGATCGCAGATTTATAGATTTCTGTTCGAAAATTAATGTGTAATAGCATTCAACATCACTTCTTGAACTTAAATAAGAAAGTATGCAGTCTTATGACACTATTTTTCATGCATTTTCGCATAAATTGGCTCTTTCCAAGCCAAAAAATAAAGAAGTTCACTTCAATCTGTGAGAGTGCAGCTTTAAGTCAATCTTAATCTTTAAGGGTCATACATCATTGACTAAATTCACTCTATTTGTCAGTAATCCGATTAGCTGTACATATTATTCTCTGATTCAATTAGTCTGACAAATATTAACAGCCTAGTTTCAGTCTAGCAAATAAATTCAACACAAGTTGTTTAATTCTTCTGAGACTGACAAAGAATTAAAAACCCACATTCATGAAAAATATTTTCGATATATATGAAAAAAAACACAAAAAATAGATTCAAGAATAAAAGAAATATGCATCCTTAAATATATATTGCATATAAACAATTAAATATTTGAGATAAGCACAGGCTGACACAAGAACTAAATATTTAAGTCACAGTTGACAAGGCAAACAGTTCCTACAATGATTTATATATATATATATATATTTATACACATGTATGTCAATAATTCTCGAAAATTGTTCCACTGCCCCACCCCCTCCCTCCCCCATCATGAATCTGCAACGCGTTCAGTAAAGATGTTTGCGGCGAACGTTTGCTGTTTGGTTTCCCGCTTAACGTATATGCGCTGCGTTGCAACAGAGATACAAAACAAAACGTTTGCGAGCGTTTTGTAAACACTCGCCTGACTGAACGCACTGCTGATTTCCTGGCCTCAGAACACTCTTTACATATCCCTCTTCCTCCTCTCTTTAAAATGATCCTCTTTTTGCCATTACTCTGTCCTCTCCATTGAAGTTCGCCTGCAATTTAAGAAAGGAAAATTTAAATTTCACACAACAATGGCACTTGTTTATACCAGCACATTTGGCATATGACAAGAGCACTACCTGCGGGTTCTGAACGCTCATCTGATTATATCCTTTTATTGTAAATTTATTTCATATTGTACATTTGAAAGTGAATATTCCAATGTTTAAAAGTGATAGAGCTCTCTGATAGTTTGCTTGTAAGCCGCCTTCTAAGCACAATATTTTATTAAACTTAAAAAAATTAGACTATAGTACACAAAATACTAAAATATCCGCCATCCTCCCCATTCCCTTCCAAATGAGTTTGATATATTGAAGGCATAATCCTTTCATTTTCTATGAAGAAGCTTAGTGTCCATTTCTTAAAATCAACCAAAATTCACGTTTTTTACCCTAAAAACAGGTGAGACTCAATATCGTTAGGGTATGATGTGAAGAAGGGTATAAGATGTACAAGTTCCCCAAGTTTTAAAGTGACAACTTTGATAGTTTCCATGTAACTGACCTGAACGCAAAACTTAACCCCAAGGCAAGGATAACAATCTAGTGATGACAATTGCTGCTTGTCATTTTTTTCAATAAATAAATGTGTGAATGAGTTTAACAGTGTTTATTAAAGGGACTAGACACCAGATGATACAATTGCAAATAAATAGATAATTGTCAAAAACTTACATACAATTGATATACTAGTGTATAACTTTTAATCTTACTTTAATAGCTATATAACATTGCTTAAGACACATAATTTCACCGCTTTTGCACATATTGTCGATATGAAACTTTCTGGGGTGTGTTTACCACATATAATATCCCAGTAAGTTTAAAAAAGCATCAGTATATTTATCTGTATTCATAAATGGATATAATATAAACTTGGAAAACTTAATTCACTATTTTTACACAATGAAACCCAAATGAGATAGTCAAATGATTGCTAGATGTTTATTTTAATCATGTAAAATTATTTATTATATATTATATATATATACCCATCATTTGTCCACAAGTAATACATATCGCAAAATAAGGTAGGCTGTATTCCACTCTAGTGCACTACAGCCGTTTTCAACTCTTGTGACGTCACGTCATAACAACTTTACAAGTGTCATTGCGTGATGTTAAAATGATGTCATAAAACAAAATAATGTGTCCTTAAGCCTAAAGGGACTGTGTCACAGATTTGCACCAAAAAAAGTTTTTTCTGTAACGAATCTCAGGACAATTATCTAATAGAATGTGTTACGCTTTGATGTCAAAATTGTAAAAAAAAGAGTACCAAAATGTAAAAAAAAAAGATTGTGTCGGAGACTGGGTCAAACCCGCGTCGCAAAAATTGAAGTCCAACTTCACGTGATAACACCTTCTAGCCAATCACGCATGATTGAATGAATTAAACCTTGAACACATACCCAGTAATCTTTTTTAATGGAAAAATACTAAGTAACTGCTAAACTTAAATAAATTGTAAACAATGTGGTACTTCAATTAGTACGTTTCAATGCATTGTACACATCGATGCCAAGTTGATGTCATTTTTCGACAATTTGTTTTTTTCGCTATTTCATCATCTGTAAGACAGACCCTTTAAAATGACATTGATTATGAAAACATGTGGCTTTTAAGTGATGTAACAAGTAAATTAGTAATGTATATATAATAAAAGTGTTATTAGTACTGCGTTTTGATCCGGGAGGCTTGTGCCTTGTGAAATCCGAATCTGCAAAAATCCACTCAAGTTAAATACAACCTCCCGGATCAAAACACAGTACTAATAACCCTTTTGTATTATCAGCCTTCTAAATGATCACATCGACAGTTCTAGGCTTATTTTGAAGAAATACTGTACTTGCCAACCTGGTGTCTAGTCCCTTTAAGTTTATGGCTACATTGCACACAAATAAAGTAGGTATGTTGCATGAACATAATCTTCAATAAAAAAAGCCTATTCAAAATATATTGTTGAATACTTCAATAATGTTTCAAATCTAATGGAAATCAGCCAACTTGAGGTAGTCATTCTTTTTTGAGACATTAACAAAATAAAAAGACAATAAAAAAAGTCATATGCTCATTGACTTAAAGAATCCATGATAGCATATTGATTGTTTAGTTTTATTCAATTACATAATTTAATCAATGACGTTCTAATGAGTAGGTTATATTTATGGAATAAGACAAATAACTATATCTTATACATGTGTATGTCAAAACTTTGCATTCATATATACATACCATTCAACTTTGTCTTTGGTGTTTGTTGCATTTGCAAGTCTAGAAGAAGATGATGATGCTGGTGTTCTTAAAGAGTGTGTTGCTGGTGTTCTTGTAGTTCGAGTAGTTTTATTCGGGTAGCTGTTGTTGCTGATGTTTGTGTTTAGGATGAATTTGTTCTTGAAGCCGATGTTTTTGTAGTTGTCCCTGCAGGAAGTGTTGATGTTCTGGGGTTGAAGTTGTTGTTCTTGAAGATGGGGTTGGTGTTCATGTTCTAGTAATCAGAGTTGTTCATAAATCTGGAGTTGCTTTTGTTTGTTTTTGTCAGAAGTAGTGTAGTTCTTATACGCAGGGTTGTTCTTGTAAATTAAGTTTTTGTGTCAGGGGTTGTTTCAGAATCCCACTCAAATATGTCGAAGGCCTTAAAAATAAGAGAATGTGAAGCTGTGACAAGTTTTTTTAAATGACAAAAAAGTTTCACATTTTAATTATAGTTTTTCTTATTAAATTTAAGTTAACATTTTATGTTCAAGTTTAGAATGTCACAGAATATATATATATATATATCCCTCCTTAGTTGAACCACCACTTGAAAGATTAAAACTTAAATTGTCACTATCAAGATGTGTTTTATTACCCCCCAATTAACCCCCTAATTCACTCCATTTGTTAGGTTTAGAAGTGTTACTATGGAGACCTTTAAAGCCAATATTTTTAAACTAGTATTTTGCTTCAAACACTTTCAACAGAACCTACCATAAATCAAGAGTTGAAGTGGGCCCTGGGCCCCTGACAGCCAAGAAAGAACTTTACATTTGCAGGTATTGTGGGCTTGTGATTATTTTGATCACTGATATGATAACATGGACATAATAAGGCCTATACAATCATAAATTTATTTGCATATATCTAGGCAGAAATTTGCTCTTTCCAAGACAAACAAAAAAAAGTTGTCAAAATGGTATATCTGTGAGAGTGCAGCTTTAATGTCATCTAACGCCTAGATTTTACAGTAATTAACAAGTCTTACTTTTTGTTTTTAATTTTAAGTTTATAAGGGCCCTTTCTATATCTTGATTAAGATTTTTTTATTGGAAAAGTTTAATTATGTTCTCTCCTACTATTTTCTAATTGTGGACTTTTTGTTAATAGAGAATTTTATCTTCATTATCTCAACAACAACAGGATCAGAGTGGCATAAATGCAGCCACAGAGACAATTATAAACAAAAGACTTCTAAAATAGACCTGCCACATATGAAAAATTCATATAACTATACATTAACTAGACTTAAACCATATTGGATTTGCAATTGCAATTGTGTTATTTGTTATCGCTGATTTAAAAGGAACACTATTCTTAGAATAAAGGAGTGGAAATCCTGAACAGAAGTCTCTGACTGTTGAAAAAACTACATCAGCCAACCTCAAATACTCTAAGGCTGACCAACAGTAATCTTTCAGTAGGAACTGAAAACAAGAAGGCACACTAGGGGCCCTACTGTGCTATTCCCCAGTCAGTCAAAGTACCCCCTGTGAACGCGTTAATAGACTTGCACCCAATTCTTAGCAAAATATTGTGCATGAGTGTAGACATTAGACATATATATTTAAGATATATATAATCCAAATGTGAACTTATTTGACAGCTTCAAGGAATGGAGAGAACTATTATTTTGTTTCGCCAAGGCATGTAGGAAAATGAAACCCATTTCATCATAAATTCTGTTTATTCCAGTCACTTTAACAATAATAAAATCTTTCAACTAAAAAAAATAATATTAGTGCCTGCTATTTCAGAGTACCATCCACTCATGATATATTATCATTTATCATGGTGTACGGTAATTGATTAAGTCATTTTGACATCCTACTGTTAGTTTTAAAATAATATAATAAAGTAATAATTACCGGTACATGTACATTACCATGACAGTCACACCAATGGGAAGACTTATTTAGGGACTGACATTATAATTCACCAGTCAATTGTATCCACGCTCCCCCCCCCCCCCCAGGTCCGGGGAATAGCCGGGACTTTGACTTTCGGTCCAGCCGACCCCGGGTAAAATCACCGCCCTGCGGGGACGAACTGATGGTTAAACCCCGGCCAAATGCCCCCGCACCCCAGATACTCTATATAAGGCCCAATCTTGGCTTAATTTGGCCCTATGACATCACCACCGCGGTCACCCGGCCCTGCGGGACCACCTGGAAAGTAAAAACACGGCCCTTTTCTCCGGCTATCCCCGGTATACCCCCGGACCTGGGTAGGGGGGGGGGAGCGTGGATACAATTGACTGGTGCATCCATGGGGAGACTTATTTAGGGAAATAACATTGGCATACAATTATATAGTAATTAGTTATCCTGACATGTACTTTACACAGAATCGCTACATGGTGACAGTTACTCTGAGACGGACATTACATTTACATACACTATACTAATAGTATTTTTGACATGAACATTGCAAAGACACACACCAGACACCCTTAGGGTGACTTAATTAGGGACAGACATAACACTGATATACAATGCAGCAATTAATTATCCTGATGTGTACTTTACATAGAATCCCTATATGGGGACAGTTAATCAGGGACGGACTTTACATTAACACCACTATAGAAATAGTAATTCTGAAATGAACATTGCAAAGACGCGCACTATGGGGAAAGTTTATCAGGGCCTGTCACACTAAATTGACATACACTATATAGAAATAGTTATTCTGAAATTTATGAACATTGCAAAGACATACCCCATGGGGACAGTTAATAAGGGACGGACATTACATTGACATACACTATAAAAATAGTTATTCTGATATGAAAATTGTAAAGAAACACACCATGGGGACATTTCAGGGATAGACATTTCATTGCCATACATTATAGGAATAGTTATTCTGCCATTATCATTGTAACAACAAATGCCATGGGGACAGTTACTCAGGGACGGACATTACATTGATGTATACACTTTTATAAGTACTAGTTATGATGACATATTAACATTTTAAGACAAGCGCCATGAGGACTGAGTTATTCAGGGACGGATGTTACATTGACTAGACTTAATTGACATACACTATAGTTATAGTTATTCTTACATGAACATTGCAAAGACACACACCATGAGGAGACTTATTTATGGACAGACATCACACTTGACAATAACCATATACTAATAATTATCCTGACATTTACTTTACATAGAAATGAACCATTTGGACAGTTATTCAGGGACAAACATACATTGACATTATACTATAGTAATAGTTATTCTGACATGTACATGGTGATGACACACCAAATGGTGACAGTTATTCAGGGACGGACATAACATTGACAAGTCCAAACAGTAACAAAAATATGTCAAAACATGCACATACTGAGTCAGTCATCCAATTAGACTTTTGAAGGTACAAGCCCGACTTCTAACACTAATGCTTGGCATTAATTTTTTTATCAAGCCCTGCTAAATAAAATTTGGGCTGGTGTCAATTTTGACCACTGCAGTCAGCTAAATATGCCATTAATATATAATAATCATGCGCCAACCTGCAGATCATATATAGGCAAAACTGTTGTCTGTGTCATAAGAAGCTTACTAAATCTGAAATCTGGGGGCAGATCATGACAGTTTATATTGCATTAGGATGTTGAATGCGCAATTACAGGCAAAATACTTTCATGAAAAGAATAAATACTTTTAATAATAATGTTGTTTTTTCTCGACGTTTTTTTAGGAGGGCGGGGAGGCCATGAATACCGGAGGCCTAACCTAGGGTCCTTGGGGTACAAGTCTAAAATAATAGACGTGTTATACGGGTTTCTTCCAATCCCTAATGTCTAAACGGGTTTGTGTAAAAACCGGAGGTGTTTGAAAAATATTAAAATTGTATTAAGTGCAGTATTTTATGGTTGAAATTGATCATAAAGGTTTATATTCATAATTTACCATACATGTAAAAGAAGTTATTTTGGACAAAACAAGCATTTAATGCATTAAAACACATTTACCTTTCCAATAAAATGAAAGTTGACTGACACAGACAACACTTATGCCAAACGGAACAACTCGACCCAATCATAATTTGTCGGCCACCTCCGAAAAGCTTCGAGATAGACCGTCAAACTCATAATTATTTGTTGGATACTTATTTTTTGTGTACGAGACTAATATAAAATAACATAATCTGGTAATATTACTTGTTTTTATTATATTTAATGGACGCAATATGCTTTAACCCGGAACAACTACCCACTTTTGGTACAAAACAATTTGTACATTAAGGATTTGCCATATCAAAAATCATAAAAAAATCTGGGGTACTGGATCATTTGGTAGGGATTTTACCGGCAGTTTGTCCCCGCAGGACAAGGATTTTACCCGGGCTTGGCTTGTCAGAAAGCCAAAGTCCCCGCTTTTCTCCGGACCTGGGAAGGCTGTGATTACTGGAGGCCTTACCTAGGGTCCTTGGGGTACGGGATCATTAGGCAGGGATTTTACCGGCAGTTCGTCCCTGCAGGACAAGGATTTTACCCGGGCTTGGCTGGACAGAAAGTCAAAGTCCCCTATATTCTCCGGAACTGGGATAGCTGGGGAAAATGGGCCTTTGCCCGGGCTCAGCTGGACCGAAAGTCAAAGTCCCTGCCATTCCCTGGACCGGGGGGGGGGCGGTTATAACTGACTGGTGCATAACCAAGAGTTGTCCTACTTCTTAGCCACAGGTGCAAGTCACATAATCAATAATCGCCGTATATATGGGATAAGTGTATTAAGATATTCTTATTAAAATTGTTTGTGTCAAGTAGATCTACCTGTGTTCTTAGCTGATACATATTCAACAAGCCACACAAAAATGCAATTGAATAAAATATATATGACTTACCATGGAAGTTGGGATATATCTATTTTGCAAAACTTAGTGTCATTCAGTCATTCTGATTCATCGTTCTGCAAAGCTCGATGATTTTGTTTATCTTCTATGAAAAACAAAATAATTCGTCTGACACATTCGTAATTTTCCAGCATGATACATGTACCCTGGTATTGATTATTGTAATTGTATGTTTGTGTTAAACCGGTTTAAAGTCAGATTCAAGTACCAATAATTAAACAATTTTAAGTACCAATAATTAAACAATTTTAAGCAATATCATCTTTTTAACGTTACAACTCTTTAACGTCACGTATAATTTTCATTCCTGCAGTATTTTTAAAGACGGTTAAAAAAGGAAGATTATTTTTTTTTAAAGGTTACATTACACTATTTCATAAGTTTCGAAATTAGTTAAATTACCTATAATAAAATCATTTACATAACTAACATGGTTGTTATATTAAACATATAAGATACATATGTAGTAACATTTGTTTTTGCTTTAAATGAAGTGCAAAATCGCGTTTTAAATCATAAATAGTCAAAACAGGTTTTGCTGGGTTTTTCTCCCGTAAAAAAACATTCATAAAATTTCTGTTGTTCTTTAAATAAAAAGCAAGTATTTCAAAATCCTTAAACAAGTGATAATTAACATCATAACAATAATATAATAGCTTAGAAGTGGGTTTTTTACGGATTTCGCATTATCGGTAAAATCTTGGAGTTTTATCCCGCAGGAGAAAAACCCCGTACTGAAAAGCGTTTTTTTTTTGTTTCGCGTTATTTCACTTCCGGTGTCGAAGCATAATGCTCCTTTTGATATAAGATGCTGTTTTGAGCTAAAATAATTTGAATCTTGCATTATTGAAACCCCGCGGGATTTTCCCCCAGATTTTGAAAAACTGGAGAAAAATCCCGCGGGAGTGTGTAAAACCCTGTGTTTTTCTGCAAAACCCCCACTGGGGTCCGAAGTTGGCGGGTCAATTAGATAAACTTCCAAAAACATTTCGCAAACAAAAACACCAAAATCATACCTTAATGAATCCTTCTAACTAAAGTATTGGCCAGTATTCGATTACACCGTATTTAAAGGGTACTTTAGTTTGCGAAATCTAGGATTTGCAAACACAAATTGGAGGTCGTTTAATATTTTAAATGAACTATAAGAAGCTGTTCATATGAATGCTTACTAGTTTTCTATCACAAGCAGGGACGTATTAACCCCAACTATTGGTCATTCTTTCTAAAGCAAAGCCGACAGCCCAATGAAATGGATCTGAACGTTATTCATATCTGCGTGTAGATGATAGTTGATTCTGTTGTTGTTGTTTTATTATATATTTTAAGTTTGATGTAACCGCCTCAAGATTGTCTCTCTTAGTTATAAGTGTTTTTTCCGTAAACAAGGTAGCGATTTCTAATCGTTCAATGTAGTGATTTAAGTAAGTGTACAATAACATTAGGTAGAGCGCATTTGTTCAGAAGCTTTTGATTTACTCAGACACGGTTTTGATTTGACTAAAGTTTCGTAGTATCTAAGGTAAATATGGACAGTGTAAGACCCGAACGTTGTAGCCGAAAAGCATTTAACATATTCATTCAACATTAAATATTTAGATCACATTGAATTATTCACATTTGTTACTTATTAATACTATTCAGATTAAATAAGGTTGCATACATAATGTTACGTACCCGACCCACTAAAAGTAATTCTGAAGAGGTTTGCGCAAGCCGCAAATTCGTATTCTACCATTTCATGATTCAATAAATCATGATTCCTTGCACTTGCATAAATACTCGGATCAGCTCATCATTGGTCAGTCCGGCCCCAGTCGCTGGCCTGACCCATTGGAGTTGTAAGTGGTAGTCTGAAATGGGACTTCAGACAGTTAAGACTGCTGGGAATAAGTGGCACTCATTTGTTATATGAAAAATTTTGCTTCCCAATATTTCCTCTGCATTGGTGTTGGAAGAGTGACGTATAGTCTGGACAGAAAAGTAAGTGCTTGAGTCTTTTTAATTAAGAAAGCCAATAAAAAGATAATTGGATAATTTGAATGTTCATTATTACTTAATTGTAAGACTCGAATAATATAAATCATTTTAATAATCATGGTATTTAATCACAACGGCCTTGAAGCAAGAGAAAGCTTACATATATATATATATAAGACCACTTGAAATAGATCATACTAGATAATGGCCCCGTCAGTGATGTTTGAGAATAATCTGAAATACGTTAGAGTAGCTGATATATCCGAAAATAGTAATCTGTAATACATATATTAATGCGTTGCATCAATTTAAAGATAATTCCACTAAATGTCTGTACAATTTCAACTATGGTCTTCTAAATATATATGTTGATGATTCTTTTTCTGTTCCAGCTACTACAGCATACGATTGAGACACGATCTAAAGATGAAATAGAAGCAGTTGAACGAAATAAACACCACCTGAGTAAAAACAGAGCAAACGCCGATATTCCGGGTAAATTGCCAAAGTGGGCTAAAAGCGTGTTTATATACAAAATTTAGTCTCAATTAATTTTGTTCGTCTTGAAATATTATTCAAACATTTACACCGTAAATATGAAAACAATATACACTTTTAACACACCTGATGTTGATTAATTTTTATTCGTGTAGGTAATGAAAACAGACCAAGACTTTACCTGAATCTAAAACCTGGAGCGTCAGACTACATCAATGCTGTGTATATTCATGTAAGCGAGTTCCCTTAGTTGACCCATTACATTATTTTTAATTATTCAAACGGGTCGTTAAAAACCTGTACTTTGCCATCATGAACTTCGTCATCAATCAAAGTTGTGTCTAGCTTTTAGTGCGGTTCCCGCAGAATTTTGGATTGTTTTCACTTTTGACAGAGCTTCAGAATGAAGAAACGCTACCTGGTAGCACAAACTCCACTTCCAGAGACGGTTATCGACTTTTTGACACTAGCTGTCCAAGAGAGGTGTTCGTGTATCGTCAGCTTCGAAGCTGACATGGACAAACAAAAGGTAGGATACAATTTTATTGGAAGGATCGTATTAACGTCAGCAATTATTGATTAAAAACATTCACTGAGCCGGCCAATCAAGGAACTAGTTTAATGAATTATAACGTATGGTTATTTAATTAGATCTCGAACAGGCTTTAACAAAATATTTGTCGAGGCAACATACTCAATATCACACAGTTGAATGCTGTATATTTATAAAATGTTCGTATCAACATGTGGCTTCTCATAATTCAATACAGTATCATGCTATTTCAATTTGTTTGCAATCTCCTTCTTAATAACACGTGGTTCAGAATATTGGAATATACTACCCTGCGGCCAACCAAGAAGTTTTGAAAAAGGAAACATTCCAAGTCAGCTGCTCAAGAGAGGAAAATAAAACATTCTACGCAGAACGAACATTGACAATACAGCACAAAGGGGTAGGATGTAGTACTAACAAAAGTTTCATTGCTTCACTTACTTATCTTATCAGTTGCACACTGATATAAGGAAACCATAGAATATGATAATTCGTGTCCACTTATTGTCCACATACTTAATTTTATATAGTATGATTCCTGTTGTGACACTGGCCTATCAACTGCAATTTGCCGAAAAACATTATTTTCACAGTATTTGAACATTCAATACATCGTTTAAACATTTGCTAGAAAACATGTACATTGGTGCAATCGACAATTGTTTGTGTATTCAATGTCAAAAACACATTTTTTTTCAAAAAGCTAACGTGTAAATGAATGCCGTTTTAGACGAGCACTGATCGAACCATTCCACATCTTCAATTTACTGACTGGGATGAAATGGAGAACATACCACGGTCAACCACAAAGTTCCTGTCATTTCTGAACGTGATAGATAATGTCATGAAGCAGCAGGACGACGGACCGATATTGGTCCATTGTGTGTAAGTAAACATATGTCAAATGTTAGTTTCACCCTTTCAATTTGTCTTTACCATTCAACAACAAAATAATCAAAAGTCTAGGTATGCACAGTTTTGGTTGCGAGAAATCTCAAAATGTACCCTAAAGACGTAAACAGATGCTAAAACATCAGATGTGAATAAAGTACGTAATTTTAGGTAACACTTGGTGGGACTTGTACGTATTTCTAAGTTATTATAATCTGTTTCTCATGGCATGACCATGACAAATGGGATCGGTTATTATTATTACATAACTACATGCTAATTACGGTGAAAAAAAAACTTTAGTATTATTTGCAATCAAAATATCCTTAACACAGTGACGGTGCGGGCAAGAGCGGTCTGTTCTGTGTGGTTTCGTTGCTTCTCCACAAAATGGCCGTGGAACATGAAGTCAGTGTACTTAACGCTGTAAGGAAGGTCAAAACCACGCGAAGGCTAGCAATTCCAAATCAGGTAAATAATTGATCCTATCAATTAAACAATAACGAACAAAATATACTTCACATATAATATATCGTATCACTATTTTCTATTTGTTCGAAAAACTCTACACTTTTAAAGTGTTGATGGAAATGATGCCCAGTTCATTAACAATTGTCTAATAAGAAGATGGCATAGCTGATTTATGCTTCAAATAGATTTGCACTAGGCATTATTGCTAAATAATTGGAGACCTGTGTTTATTTGTGCTACCAGGAACAATTTGTGTTCTGTCATGGATGCGTCTTGGAATATCTTCGTTCGTTCGACGTCTACGCCAACTTTAACGATGACACCGGGCAACTTTAAAGTGCTGTCCTGTCGGCTGTCGAGTGTAAAACGGGAGATATTTAAGGATATAGACAATGTAAATAGTATTATGAATGTATGTTTGGTGCAGTGCACTGTGTTTACACCTATACAACATTGTGCAATTATTTGAAAGCTGACAGATGTTAGCTAAACTGTATTTAATCCATTACTGTAAATATATTAATATTATATTTGAAGTTATGAACAAAACATGTCCCGTAATCCATTTTATAAGTGTTTTGCTAAAAATGGTAAGCAAGCACTAACTCCCACTTTTGCATTCTTTATAATACACATCAAACGTATTTAATGTAATGGAATGCTTACTCTTTTACAGTGCATGTATGAAAAATAAACCTATTGCTAGTTTCTATTAAACATACACATACTAGTATGCACTGTTGTATTATTGTATGAATTGCCATTCATCCTTAATCATAGTACATGTTACACGATGTCATTGTGGTCTTCATGAGCAAATAGAAATAATTCAGAACTCAATTAAAGAACAAATATGTTAATATTTTAAACGTAAGTTATTCAACTTTTCATTGATAACACACTCAACCTTAAGTGCTATACATCATAACACTGAAGAAAGCAAGTTAAAGTATTCAACTACTTCAAGCTCGATTATTATTCAGACGAGATGATGATTTTTTTGCAATAACTTTGTTTCTGAGTTCATCATACAAGGAAACATACAAGAACTACAATAGCCAAATAGAAACAGACGCTACCATGTTTAATGTTAGATATGAAAAATTCAAATTCCATATAATATGTCATTGTTGTAATACATCCAAGGAACATTTAAAACAAATTTTTGACACCAATTTTGTCAGCAGAATTCATGTTGTCACTTTAAAGGCTATTTTATCTTAGAATTCATCCCCCCCTTAGCAAAACATCTTTATGAAGGTTTGGCATTATATTTTATGGACAGCCGTATGCCACTAAACCTGGTTTATGTTGAAACTTTTTGCTACTGAGCTTGTTTCTGTAGCTTTTTGTATAAATATTCATCTTATTTAGTTACATTTCGTAATGCTTTTAATACGTGCAGATTGCTCCTAATCACAATGCTCTATATGACAATCAAGATTGGTATGGAGTGGTAATATTTTATACAATTTTTAATGTTGTTTTACCCATTTCTTTTGCACGTACAAATACATGTATGTAATATATAAATATTTTGTATCAATTTCTTACCTTTTGACTAGCATGTACATAGCTTTGGTACTTGATATCATCCTTTAATGCTGTTATTGTTTTATTGTAATGACTTCACACCGATCTCCAAAACCGAACGTTTGAGTAAATTTGTGATCCTTTTTTTCAACGTATTTTTTCTTACTGATTGTTAATGTTATATGGACATGATAGGACGTTAAAAGTAACATGAAGAGATATCTGTGAACCTTTAAAAGAGAAACATACAGTACTATGATACATTATATATTTTGTATCATTTGGTCATTTAAAACAAGCAAAGTGTATTGAAAAACATCCATAAACACATGGTGATTTAAGCAAATTTTGTTTAACATTACATATGTGTGAACAATTTGTGAGATTTTCTTAGTGTAATTTCAACATTGTGTACATATGCCTTATAAGTTCCGTATTCCATGATATTTTAAGATACTCATTTACAAACTGATGGTATAAAATGTCTTTTTTCCCCCTTATTTTATAGCCATTACAGTGCTGTGAAAATTCTTCTTAACTGCTCTTCTCTTTGTTTTGTTTTTATTGTTGTCCACGATTTATATTTTCAGACAAGGCCTAAAAAAAAATTATGTCCGTTTTGGGTTACCAGACACTACCTATAAAAATTCGCCGACACTTACTATTTTTTCCGTTTCTGAGCAAAAACATATTCGTTAGCGAATTAAGAGTTACGAAGGACGGATAAATGCAGATTTTAATCAGAATTATTGTTTATAAATTAAGATAAAACAAAGTCAGGCAATGACAGTAATGTAGGAAACACTGCCATGTGCAAGAAAACACTCTGAACGACAGATTTTGAAAAAAAAATCCCTACCTTCCCCTTCCTAGAAATTTTGGGAAGGTTACCCTTAACAAACATTGTTTTTTGGCCCAATGAATGAATATGTCAATCATTTTTAATCAGAGAAGTTATATGATGTGCGTATATTCACTATACTATTATTGTTCTTGTGTGTGCAATGTTTGTTCAACATGATAGGTAATTGGTAGCTTATATTTAATTTTTCTTTATACGAATAAAACATTTCTATTAAATGTTTCCTAAACGTCTTTTCCGTTTCATAATAATACAATGAAAACTCCAGGAGAAATCCAGTATATAACGCGTAAATATTCCCGATACCAGCCATCAACGTTAGCGGACCCTCAGCGTTACACATATACCATGGCAGCATTCACCCTTATCTAGTTTATACGTACATACGCTCGTATTCTTTTACGTGATTTTGTTGACAGCTACATTCTCATAAAAAGTTCACGATCGAATCGAGGTAGAACCCAATTATGATGTCCTTTTTTAACGGCTAGGGATGCTCTCCTGTTTTGCAATAGTCATATTTAAGATGAGTAGTAATTTTGCTTTCGGTTCACTGTTTTCGAAAAAGGCACACATGTTTATACACTGTTGAAAATCCATCATTTGTTTGTCTCTCCTTAATCTCTCTTGACAGAAAATGGTCATAAAAAGCACGGCCAATACTAACTATAAGATCTCAAGTTTGATATTTAAAGGCATCAACCGCTCAATGGCAGTTTTTTTTTCTTTAAACAATTGTTATTCTTTACAAACCATACAATTATTTTAGAAATAAATAAATATGTGTCATTATATTATTTATCAATCTAAAAAACTGCAATGACATTGTAACCACTGAGGTTTGAATGAATGGTTTTCTGTCAATTACAAATTTCCCTGTGATAGAAAATATGCCTTTTTATAACAAACAAGCGTGGAGAACTTACAAAACTGCCAGGCAACAGGTATATACAGACAATAGTGTACGTTATTCCGAACAGTTCGAGGAAATGCATGGGATGCTATAGATTTCCATAAACAGCGTAGGCCTTTATACCATCAAATTGAAATTAATTTGTGAAATAAATACTAATGAAAGAGCCATCTTGAAGATAGCATGCTGATATTTAAGATAACAATCAGCACTGTATTTTCCTGTCATCTATGATGGGTATGTTGATGTACTGTGTAACTGTTCTGATTCGAGTATTTTGAATTTGAATCAAATATAAACAATACCAATTACAATTTAAGACTGGAATGTATTATATGGCCTTCACATAAGGTAAGCATGCTAATAAAAATTTCGTACACCATCCTGCATTTGTTGTTTTAATAAACAAACTGCAATAAAATCTTGTGTTATTATTACGTTAGGAGCCAAAATCATTTACGAATCAAAGACATTAACGCATCTTGGAATACTGACTAAAAATTATGTAAAATATCTCAATTCATAATTCTATGGTGACTTTTTCATCAATTTTGCTAATTGTTGTAGTGTAGTGTAGTAAACAGATTAATACAAAAATATGTCATGGCTTTATTCAACCAGAAACAAGATTTAGCATTTGTTAAATGTGCATATTGCCTATGGAAACTTATATTGTACAATGTTTGAGAATGTTCTGTCTGTTTTCATCTACACATTTACTTCATTACCGAGTAGTTACAGGAGGAATGAGCGTAAACTTTTATATAACTACTGAATGGATTAATAACAAGTCTATTCAATGTGTGTGTAAGTTTATTTATACTCACACTCAGGCAAGGTCCCTTCGGCAAGTGTTTCGATGAGAGGGTTAGTCAGTTTAGGTTTTTAGAGCATAGTACAAAGACGGAATGCAACCCTATTTAGAGTTACTTTTGTCTTTAACATGCAGACGAGTATAGCACTGTCAGACCGGACCACAGTTAATGTCTCACCCAGCAGATGATTAGTATTTGTTGAAGTGGTGCGGCGGGGGTTTCGAAACCGCTATCCATGGGATGACATTCTAGTGTTATGTCACAAGAGCACGGTTCAACCACACTGTATATTCAAGTAAACAGCAAGCTGATAAGTTACATGTCCATGCCAACACCATTCAAAACTGTAACGTCATAACAAAAACCTCATGAATGAAAATGTACGCTCCCGCTAAAGCGCTCATTCATAATCCTAATTAGTCAGTTGGTAGGAGCTGCCACGTTAACTTAGCACTTAGCCAATAACTTTCATTGCTTAAAATTTGTTTAAGAGCAGAATAATCAAGTTTAGTTTGGGTATTATAAATTTTACAAACATTACTATTCCAGCAGTCGCTATTGCTCCCTTTTAATAAATGAGTTTAAATTGCAATAAATTAACTTTAACATTTATACTTAATGTATCAACTCCATTGATTGTTTTATCTTAACTTAAAGTACCACCGCTTTTTTTCATGGATCCCTTTAATTTATTTTGGAAACGAACGCTCCCATTTGATTAATTCAAAATGCTTGAACTATACCCTTTATATGAATATCACCGTAGTGATTATATTTAACTTTAATCCTTGTATTCAAAACAAAATTTGATTTACAGAGTGATAGGCAAAACATTTGTTTTAATAAAAATAATTTAATAAAATATCCAAACTTCTTTTTAGTAAAATTGAATTACTATGTTGAACTGCATCGGTTTATCGTTAGTTGCAAGGTAAAGTTCTGCTTTCATTATTTATATACAAAAAAAAAACTATTCATTTACCCTCAGTGTTTCTTTTTTCGTCTACACTTAACTTCCATATTGGAACGTAAATAAGTAAAAGATGCGTTACCTTGTTATAAGTACAGTAACAGCATCCGGATTAAGTTTGCAAATCCGGAATTTTTGCAAACTTATTTTTTTTATTTTTCACCCAATGTTTTTTTATTTTTGCATTTTTAAAATGTGTTAGGTAATACTAATAAGAGATATTTTTTGTTTCCTGAAATTTAATTTAGAAATATGTTTTTTTGGCATTTAAAGTCAACTTTTCCAATGGAAATCCCATTGGAAAATGGCCTTCCCATTGGAAAATGTGTTTTTCCAATTGGAAAATCAGCCCAACATTTTTTGTTGGAAAATTCTTCCACATTTTCAAAAAAGGAATTAGTGATTAATAACAATCATTATCATTAATGGTTAAAATGTTATCTAGAAAAAGTGCGTTTATAGTACTTTTTATCATTTTTTGTAAAAAAAAATCCCGTCGACCAATTTTTCCAATTGGATATTTCCCACAATTCAATATGGGAAAAGTCAGGAAATTGGTAAACTCCAATTGGAACATTGTCCCATTGGAATCTTCCAATTGGTAACATTGGCAATGGGCTTAATCCAATTGGAGGTTCTGGCAATAAATTTAATGGGAAAATATTTCAACTTTCCTAAATCTCTTAAAAGAATACCTATTTATTTATTTTGGAATATATTTGAAGTTTTGTTTTATTGTTTACCTGTGTCCTGACATTGTATCCATCCAATTCCAAGCTAATACTTCTGTGCCGATATCTTAGCGATAAGATTTAAGCATCTTTTAATGAATTTGAATGCAATAAATCATATCAAAAATTACCTGAAGTATTCTTACTCAACCAGTGACACAAATTCCAATTTTTAAATATCTTTACACTAGTTTCATCTCCTCAGACGCCATTTTTAATCGATTAAGTTGTGGTTACAAACGACTAAGAACTTATTCATTTTGGGACCAAAGCTATACTCAGTTTTACGCTTGAAAATGTTATTTCGGTTGTTAGTACCTTTACACAAAAAATGTACCATTTTCTTGATTTGTAATGAAGATGTAATTAATTGATGGAAATCCATATGAAATGTTTTACCTAAGATAATAGTTTATTTCATACACACTGTTCTGCAGGGGAGCAGGACCTTTCAACCCCAAGAGGCTTTTCAACCCTTCTAAAAGAGAACACTTTTCAGTTTTCAACCCTTAGACTTTTAAACCCCTATTTCAAAGACTTTTCAACCCCTACCTGTTTGGACTTTCAAACTCCTATATCAAAGACTTTTCAACCCCTAGTTGAATTATTTTAATAACCATATTAAAGACTTTTTAACTCCTAAACCAAAGACTTTCCAACCCCTATTATTTGGTTTTGAGCTGGTCCAAGCTAAACACCATTAAAAATGCTGGAAGGCATTTTAGAATGTTAACATGCATCATGTGCCCATGAAATGCCTTCCTCAAACAGTAATACTAGTATATGTTTTAGAAAAAAAATATCGAACTGTACAAAAATATAAGGCTGGTGAATTTTTCATTACAAAATAAACGCTATTGGTAATTAATGCCATGGTGTCACTTTACTACATACCCGGTAGTAGTATATAAGCCAGTCTTCCTACAAGATAGCAGTGAAGCAAATATACACATATGATGATTACTTGTAAATCATCTTGTATATGTGGAAAAAATTGAACTTGTTATCTAGCTGATTGTAAAAACACTTTGTCATTCTTAAAGGGACTCGTACCTCATTGGCACCAAATAATCATTTTCCAGGTAATGTGTCTGAAATGATTAGTTAACTCTTTGATACTGAAATTGCAGAACAAAATACAATGAAAGTATGAAAATAAAGTCTTGTTTTAATCAGGGGTGAACCTACGCTTGTTACGTCAAGGAAAAATAAATAGCATAACCACTCAGCAAAAGGGACTCATACATAATTTATGAATATTTTGATCATGCATACCTTGGAAGCAACATCTTTTATTTCGTATTTAAAACAAATCTGCTAAAGAACCACATTTTACAAACTACGAGCTATAACTTATACAATAAACTCATACCTGGTTGAGCATTTTTGAGGTAGAAATGAGGCACCCAAAATGCCAAGTACATATGCATGCATAAATATTGAAGCAATGGTTAACATCGTCGCTTAAGTATATCCCTCACGCATCAAAATTAATTTTGCAATTGCACTAGTGGCCAGAAGGAGGCGAGGGGGGGGGGACAACGTACCGATGTCGTCCAAGTTAACTTTTCGTTTCGAGGTAGGGGATACAGGGTAATCCAGAAGAACTGGAAAAAACAGGACAACCTTTTAGGTTGTGAAATTTGTGTAATTAATTTTTGTTTAGTGACACTGTTTTTCAAAATCAATACATACACATATTTAACAAACATCAATTGTGACTGATAAACCTTTAACTACATACTAAATGATGCATTTATTGAAAATATTTATTACTGATAACAAGATTGTAACCGTGTTTTTAATAGCAGAAAGCGCAAAAAATATTAAATGATTGGCAAATGCTTAAATATTTATTGTGGTCTACTATAGTCTCATAAGGTAGAAATACCGTGTGTAATGCTCATTTCTTTCAAATTTAACTCGATATCCTTCAAAAGAACCATTGTTTTCGACATTTATTCATCCTTTTAGGAATATTGAAACAATATTATTAATTGTGGTAAACCTTATCTGGGAGTACTTAAGAGTGCATCTTTATTACTCGAATGAATGAACGTTCAAACCGGTTTAACACAAACATGTCACAGTAATCAATACCATCTGCGTTAAGATGTCGGGGATGTGTTAGACCACAGTTACCTGGTATTTGGACTGCAGTTTTGGCCAGTCGAGCTATCTGATTGGGGCGATTCGGTCCCTTGGGTGATCTCTTGGTCTGAGAATTATAAAAAATGTGTTCGTGTACTCTATGATACAAATAAATAACAAATAATGCCCTTTTGGTCGTATATTTTTACATATTAAATATTTTAATATTTCATACAATTTTTATCATTCACAAGTTATGAAGGTTAGCAGATTTCGGATTGAGACACATGTGCAGAAATTAGCTCAGATCTACAAGATTTTTTCAATAAAACAACTATCTACCTCGCATGCATGTTCAGAAGGAATTTATCTCCAAGGTGCAATAGCGCAAATTTCTTAATAACTCGGCCGAGAATACGGTTTATTTACCGTCTCACAGATCTTCGCCAGTACTTTTGGGTATGCACACCGGCCGGACCCGGCATGCGCTTTTCAGCTCTTCGCGCGGACGGGAACCAGTCAAAATGGTAAACATCTACTGTGTTGAATCATCTACTCTGACAGACCTTCATAGTCTTGCTCATGGAACGAAAACATTAATGCAATTTTATTTTAGTTAGTTTCCTTTAATGCCTCATTTTGTCAAGACATACATGCTGTTCTTATATTTTTACATGAATATGTCAAGAAAATTATTCTAGAAATTAATTAGTTTTTATCGGAGACTTATGAAAGTGAATGATGTTTTTCAAATAAGGTTAGCGATACGGAGCAATACTAGGGAGTTTGCTCAGATGCTGATGTAATTCACACACCATTCTATGTCAGAGTAGCATCGTGTATTAATCATTAAATCCGGATTCTTTTGACCATAAAGGTATTATACACCACTTATGCACATATGAAATAATTGTCAATAAGGTGCACATCCTTTCGTATGTATTAACGTAATGAAATTCTACTGATATTACAAGGAATTAGGTAGATCATGCAATAAGGTTTGTTAATCGAATTAATACTGCGTTTGTATAATATGCGCAGTGTCACATTGATATAAATATTTTTTAGCATGTATTGTTTAGTTTGTGTACCTGATATAGGTTTACATTGTTTATTTTACAATGATTGTGAAAAAATTATTACAACATTATATTAATCACACTCGTTGGCACGATAGTATGCGATATTGTGGTTGTGTGTAGTGGGGGAAACCGGTTAGCCATAAACCAAACTCACATGCGCCTAGAACGGTTATCGAACCCGGGTAGCCTAGGTGAGGAGCAAGTGCGTTACCTATTGCGCTTACTGGTTAAAGTTTGGAGATTAATTGTACCTGATGGCAACTACTATAATACGAGGAACCTTTTTTTAGCACGTTAATGAATTCTTCAATTGATTTTCACTGTTGTCCATCTGGACTAATACGGAATTCGATAGGTTAAAAATTGTCAAGATATGAATTGTCATCATTTAGAATGTCATTTAGATTTTTAAAACTTAAATCATTATCATATTCAACAATATCAATTTTTTAGGGTTACAGTGCGAAATAAACAAATGACTATGTATAGTCCAGAGCAGCTTGAATTTTTGAATTTAGCTAGCAACGGACACAATATCATATTGACGGGACAAGGTGGGACCGGGAAGACGTATGCGATAAGGGCGATTGTTGCCCGTCTGATGGACATAAAAAATGTGGCAGTAACAGCGACCACCGGAATTGCGGCGACTCAATACACAAACGGACAAACGATCCACAGCTGGTGTGGATTAGGAGATGGAAGCATATCCGGGAAAGAGCTTTCAAACCTTATTCCAAAGGAAGAAAAATACTTGAAAGCACGAATGAGAATCGAGAAATGCGACGTGCTAGTTATTGACGAGTGTTCCATGTTAAGCCAAAAAATGTTCGATACCATCGAAAGTATCTGCAGAAATGTTAAGAAAAACAATGCATTCTTTGGAGGACTGCAGCTTATTCTCGCTGGCGACTTTTATCATCTTCCTCCTGTTCCAGATCAGTTGAATGGGGAGACAGGAAAGTTCTGTTTCCAGTCCAAAGCATTCTACAGCTCAGTGCCTCATCATGTTGATCTGAAAACAGTTTTCCGCCAAGAAGATAACAACTTAATACAGTCGATAAACGCACTTGAAAAGGGAGAATTATCAGATGATACAGCGCAATTTATAAATACTGTTACCAAAGACATTGATCATAATGAAGAAACAGTGTTTTTGTTTGCTACAAATTATAAGGCAAAATTACATAACCATGATCAGGTGATGAAAATGGAGGGTGACCTGAAAACTTATAAATCAAGAAATGAGGGAGACGCCTATTACTTAAACAGGTTTCAAGCACCGCCAATACTTGGATTAAAAATTAGTTGCAAAGTCATGCTAGTTACAAACTTAAGTGATCACCTGGTAAATGGCCTTACTGGTAGAGTAAAAGAGCTGACCGAAGATCATGTCAAAGTTCATTTCGAAATGGTAGACCAAATTGTTACGATTGAAAGAAAATTATTTGTTAAGTTCGATCCTGTTTCTCGACGGGCATTAGCAAAGCGCGTGCAATTTCCGCTAATATTAGCTTTTGGACTCACCATACACAAATCACAAGGAATGTCACTGAAGTCTATTATAATTGATTGTGAAGACGCCAAAATACCAGGCCAAATAGGTGTTGCTCTTGGTCGCGCTACGAGCTCTGAACAGCTTCAAGTGAAAAATTTCAAACCATCATTAGTATCGAAACATCCTCAGGCCATCAAAAACTTTTATGACTGTTCTTTTAAACCTTCATGCGACGATTTGTCATGTTGCAAGGCTGAATTCATTTCCAGAGACTTAGAAGTTGATCTGTTTGCTCCTTTTGATATAGACAATATAGAATTAACAGAAGACGAAGATCCAGACGACATCACTGGGCCGGAAAACTTTGTCAACGAGGATGAACCATCATCAGAGGAATTACCTGAATTTGGACCAAGCCCGTTTCCAGAATATATTAATATGAATACAATTGTTCTTGATGTTCGTAACGAATATGCTAATACTCCTTTCGAAAACAACATTTCAGCGTTATCTGATAATGTTTTGCAAAATGACAAAAAATAAATGAATGGTTGTGTCAGCAGTTTCTTTCCGTGAAACATGTTTCGGAAAGCAATTTCGAAGATGGTGAAAAGGCACAACAAAAACAAATTACTCGCTTTTGTACAGATATCAACAGCTATCTGAAAACTACCAAGAACTTTGAGTCATGCAAGGACCTGTTGTTACATTATAACGCCAGCGAATTACAAGAAGGGCAGTTTTTTTGCACGTCTATTTTGTTCAAGTTGCAATATCTTGAAATAGAACATAAATCATCACTTGTCAAGTTTGATTCAGTCATTAAAGAGCGGACAAAACCTTCTAAAAAGAGCGACGTTGGACGCGGCAACATCAGACACATCGGCGGTTATTGTGTTGCCAAATTGAAGTACAAATACCAAAAGAAGGTGCAGTCCGCGCTTTACGATACAAACAAGGTATCACAATTAGAAAATGCGAGAAAGAAGGTATTGTTTTTGTCCCATGTAACGGTCAGTTACTCTGATTTGACAGTTTCATCTACCAGTACTGACACATTGAAAACAACACATCGAAAACAAAATATTAGACAGAGTTTGACTAATATAAGTGACGTTACTTTTGAGTTCTTTGAAAAATTGAACGAAGCGATTCGCAATAGCGAAACCTTTTCAAATCTTCACAAGCATGGCGAGTTTTTGATTGAAAATATCAAGTCAAACATAGCAAACGACACCGAACTTAGAAACATCTGGATTACTTTGTTTGAAAATCTTGAAAATGATGCAGATCCAGTCATTGAACAAGCTATCCTAGATGATCTTTTCAACGAAATTTGTCAAAAATTTATATCTGTTTCAGCATCTAATTTTAGGAAAGACTTTATAACGCACGTAAAAGTGGTTAAAAGCAAGGCCCATAGAAAAAAGGTTTTGGAATCAAAGGAAAAGAAATCTACAAAGAAGGTATTAATGTCAGAAATAAAATCAGATAAATCGGATGGAAAATTGGCGTCACATTTACGTCTTAAGGCTGGTGTTTTAGACAATAATAAATATTTCATTGACAAAGTGTACACAAAGAAAGACATTCAGTTATTGCGTTCCGCTTATGAAATACCTACACTACAAAACATACGGAAGATCAAATGAATGGCACTTTGGTAAATGCAATAGAATTAAGTGAATGTATGCTGACCCCACATGCATGTTCGGCAAGTGAACCATCTTCTCATCTTGATGAACCTACTGGCTCTACAAATACCGATGAAAACGAACCAGAAATTAGAAAGGGTAAAGGAAAGAGATCCAAAAAGAGTTCAAAAAACCCAACTCAAACAAAAAAGAAGAAAATGACAAAAGATAAATCAGATGAAAACGCATCTGAATGTTGTTCAATATGTTAAAAGAAATATGACGATACACCAGATTGGATAATGTGTGACTGTTGTGAAAAGTGGGTTCATGGAAGTTGTGTTGACAAAGTCACTTCCGACGACTGGCTTAAATACGAAGGAGACGTTTCGTTTTATTGTCCATTCTGTCTTTAGCTCTGCCCAGTTTATTATCGCGCGTTTAGACCGTCTAGACAGCTTAATAAGCTGGGTAAGCGGAAACTATATTGTAATAATACATTTATAACAACATTGTATTTTGTATTACATTATCGGTTAACAATTGTACACACTGCATACAAGCATATTTGAAATAATCATAAACATTGTTAATATGCTATTTAATTTAATGCCTTAAACAAACGCATTAACTTATTCTTAAAGGCAACTTAATTGTCTTTATTTGTAAACAGATCAAGTGTAAAAAGGTATGAAATTGAATTTAATCGTTATATCATCATATTAGCGCTACTGACGTTTTTGGCTTAAAGGGGCTGTCTCAAGATGATAAAATAGCGGGGAAAAAATGAAATGGTCGAATAATGACATAAACTTGGCATCGATGTGTACAATGCATTGAAACTTACTAATTGAAGTACCAATTAGTTTACAATTTATTTAAGTTTAGGAGTTATTTTGTATTTTCCATATAGCTTAATTATGTAACCCTGTTGATGTAAGCCATGACAGCTCAGTAAGGAAGACGCTGGTCTTCAATTTTGGCGATGCGGGTTCGAACCCGGTCTCCGACACATTTTTTTTTTACATTTTGGTACTTTTTTACAATTATGACATCAAAGCGTAACACATTCTATAAGATTAATGTCCTGAGATTCGTTACAGAAAAAAAAAATTGGTGCAAATCTGTGACAAAGTCCTTTAAGCTTTTGTAAATTTTAGTGGTACCAAATTAAAACAAGGATTATTGCAGGCTACTGAAGTGACGTCATAATACCAGCTAAGGTGTCATTGAAATGAAAATAAGGAAGTCCTGGGCTGTTATTCAATAGTGGTATCAAATATTGGATCTAAGAACGATGTAGCTAATTGGATTGCTCGTTATTAATAAATGGCCAATAGAGTGAATGAAGTCAATGATGTATGACCCTGAAATTAAATTAAGTTGCATATTGAATGCCATCCCAGAATTACATGTGATTTTCGGTTTTAAACAAGAATTGTTTATCATAAAAGGGTTTTAATTCGGATATTGTTATTCTGTTCTCTTGGATTTTCGCAGTTTTTGACTTCCCACAGCTAGATCCTCGTGAAATCTGATTCTGCAAAAATCCACATTAGCCAAACATGACCTACTTCTTGTATGTAAGAGTATTTATGATAATCAATAAGATCACGTTTATTTGTTTTTGCTTTTAGTATGGCTTCAATGTCAGGAGATAAACCTGGGCCGTTGGAGTTGAGGAAAGTGCAGTCTTTTCTTCAAAAAACACGTGAAGAGAACAGAGTTTTCGTTCATTCATATGACAACGTGTACATTTTATCCGACAGTAAAGGAAAGTATCTTCAAAGAGAAGAAAATTCAGTTAAAGACTTAATCAACACCGATAACGTTCATTTCTGGCACAGAGGGGGGAGAAACACAGAATCCGGAGTTCAGTTCCTTGAGGACAAGATTAGGCAGAGGGGGGTCAGACATGGTCGTTCGATTGTGCTGTTCTGGCATCTTACGTGCGACGTTAACGAATTTAAATTGCCGGAGAGATGGCTTATGCCAAGATTTAGCTCCGGTGAGGAATTTCTTGAATCCGTCAAACCTAGCATAGACCGGTTACTTGAAATACATGGCGAAAGAGAAAATATCGACATTGGTATCTTAGAGGCACCACCGGTCTTTTGGTCAAAGTGGAACCAGATTAACCACCATCCGGAATGGAATACGTTCACAGACGGCAAGATGCACGAGCAGTTAGATGTGGTAAATTCTTATGTTCGAAACGTGAATGGCAACCTAAATTACTTGTCACCCAAATTCTTCATTGACTGTATGGAAACTAGGAAAAGGAAGTCATCGTTGCTTCCAGGACACAGGAAGTCACTATCAAGTGTTTTGTTAGTCGATGGTGTACACCCAGTCAAGGAAATTTCCCAAAAATGGTTATTTCAGATTGTGAAGTCAGTATGCATTTGAGTTAATGTGAAAAGAAAACACGAATAAAGTTCATTTGATAGTGTATGTATCTTAAAATTCATTGTTTTATGCAATGTATACTGTACTGTAAGACCAAAGTTCATAATGGTGTTAAGAATTATAACGAACACAATAGCCTTAAATGGTTATAAAGATAATGATCAAAAACATGTTGAAGACACCAAGAAAAATACAACATTTACATAAAATTCAAATCAATAATGTTTCTCCCGAATTATATACCTAATTCTCGTATATATTCAACAGTATTCATATACTGTACATGCAAATAAATGTTTATATGTGTAAAAATGTTTCTGTGTGCATTATTACAAAACTGAAATTCAAACATGAAAACCGGATAAGTATTATTATTATTATTATTATTATTATTATTATTATTATTATTATTATTACTATTATTATTATTATTATTATTTTATCATTATTATTATTGTTATTATTATTATTATTATTATTATTATTATTATTATTATTATTATTATTATTATTATTATTATTATTACTATTATTATTATTATTATTATTATTATTATTATTGTATCAACACTGAAATTGAGCTGACAGTCTGTAAAGCATGCATTCATATCAAGAGAACAATTTGTGTTTCATAAAATCAATCTGCAAACTGTAATTAATTTATTTGTACATTTATGTATCACGAAGCGTCGTCACCAGCTGTCTGGACAGTCCAAACGCGCGAGGATCTGAACACTTTCAAGTATTTCATGTGTGGACTCTTTATATTTCTTACTGACAAAATTAGTTGAAGGATTTTATGTTCAGTGCCTACATTTACGTAAAAAATAGTTCAAAATGGGACATCACCAGCTGTCTGGACAGTCCAAACGCGCGAGGTTCAGAACACATTAAGAACTATTTTCACGATTGTATTGTGCCTATCTATTCAGTTCAGACAATGGTCTGCGAGATGACACTTCACCAAGTTTGCGCTTTTTTGGATAGACGGCCCGATCGGAACTAAAACAGAGTGGCTCGCATCCTCTGTGATCAGCATTCGAGTTCTTGGAAATAACGTTCTGTCCAAGAAGCACCGAATTTACGTTTTTCACGTATTGGTAGAAGTTTGGGTTTGTGTTATTGCCATTTATAATTCCACGTTGCTGGCAAAAGATGTTCTCAATGACATCACTATTCACCCTTGCCGGAACTATCGAGACACGTGCACGTGATAAGACATTCTCGCAGAGGCATGTGAAACCGATAATGCACGAGTTAAGATCTTCTCTTGTTTGAACAGACATCAGTTGCTTTTCTTTTTGTGCATTAGTTTGACCTTCCTTTTCTTGCACGTGCGCTTCCCAGTCGTTAAACCACTTTAAAGCCGACGCTAAATCTTCTAGCCTATCATCGGCTGTTTCAGTGATGGGTCTCCTGTCTCTAAACACTCTTACAATTACACTTGTTGCTTGAAGTAATTCTATTGTACTGTTAAGCTCAGACCCACTATCCCCTAAGAAACCTTGAAATGTCACCATGAGGTTAAGCATTTCACCATCGAGAACATCTTCTGCCAATTTATTTCTCATCTTTGACTCTGAGGTTAGAAAGAAGTGGTCATTGGTCAGTTTCCTATGTAATGGGAAGTCATTGGTGTCGTGGTCCCATTTGAAGGCATTCGTCCAGTGTTCCCATAGGATGGTGGTACTAAAACAAAGCAATTTGGTTGAAGGATTTTTGTGGCTACTTTTAAGTATGTTGTTTCTAACACGTTTAATAACATGTGAGTAGTCCATTACAAAAGTGATATCAGGGTGATTCGGAGACCAAATGTTCTTGGTTGAAAAATTTTCTAATCGAGGACTAGTCTCATTAAAAAACATGTGCATAAAGTCCCTATTGCTTTGCGCCCCATCCATTGAGACGAAATTGACTTGAAATGCATGCATATTCAGGAATTTCACAGATTCCCAAAACAGAAAATGAAGATTGCCTGCTTTCGCTTGGTTCACCGGAAAACATGCAAAAGGAAAACGGAATCCGTTTAGGCCTATATATAGGAACTGGATAACATGAGTAGCCAGAGGTCGTTCCTGGCCACCGGCTAATATATGCAGATCATGTGCAACAGGACCCATATCAACAAACCCCATGAGCCTTATTTCCCCATGCGATTTCACAAAGCATAGGTCATCCTGTATGCTCATTTCATCAATGCACACCCCACCCACGAAGCTGCCTTCCGGGGCCTTGTGGCGTCCAGCCTCAGTGCGCATCCACTGGAAAACTTCCTGGTTAAAGCCTGCTCTTTGGTCGACGCTTGCCTTGTAGTAGCCCATTGCTCTACCTAAAAATGTAAATGAAGTTTTCAAGAAAATGTATTATTTATATTCTTAAATATAACTACGATTTTGTTTATTTTTAATCTTAGTGACCCTGTATTTTTTCAAGTTATGAAGACTGTATTGTAGAAATTAAAAAGATATTAAAGCTTATATGTAAATTTAATGAGTAAAATTTCAACCGAAAGCATTAAGGGCAATTCAAATAGTACGCTGCAGTATTTAAACGGTTGTTGCAAGATTTAAAGGGACTCGTTCAGATGTTATGGTGTTAGACATAAACAAATATAATTGTATTGGCCGAGAGAGCTTATTTCAATGAAATATCACCAATACATCGATAATACATGTTTGTTTTGCACCAAAAACGTTAGTTAATCGAAAGGAAGTGGAATTTTGTTAACGTTTAAGAAATCGTTAGAAAACAAAACGATCAGAAAAAGCCCCATTAATGTATATGTTCCTCTTACCGGAAGGGAGAACCAAGATTTTGCTTTCACGAAGCTGCTGATAGTTTTTTTGACTGCGGCACCACAGTGATAAGCAGAGGCTAATTGTTTTTTATCCCAGCGCCTTCCTGATGGATCCCTTGAAAGATTTTGTTTTTGGTTGGATAACAACTCTATCATTTCAGGTGGCGCTTCTGGGAGAATGTTCTCCAGTACTGCGTTCATGTCTTTGTTGTCTTCTTCAATTAAGACACAACTTTGCTGGTTTGGCGTGCTCGCTATATTTTGTTCAGCAAGTTCATTGTTTGAATTCTGAATATCCCTGTACAGATATTGGCATTGTCTGCATGAATCAGTTTTTGCAAAAGGCCCCATTATTTTTAGACAGCTCTTTGACCGAACAATGTGTTTTTTCATATCATCTACAAACTCGATGATTCCGTGTTTTGAAGCTATGTTAGTTTTACATCGCTCAATGGGCTTGCCTTTGCATGAAGGAAGTTTTTTTACAATGTGACACACATTAAACACGACATTTCGTTGAAATTCGAATGTGCCCTCTATGCCAAGGTCCGTCAGGTGAACTTCTGTGCTGCCAAAGTACAATTGCCATTTGCCATTGACATCAAATTTCACTTTTTTAATAGTAGCATTGCCGTTCACAGAATCACCGAACAGGGCAAAAGATACATGTGAGTCCGTGGACTCACAAACAAAGAAGGGGTTTGGGACCCACTGTGGGAGCATTTGTTGCCTTTGGAATGGGTACCCTCACACACCACTGTTTTTTTAATACCCTCGTAGCAATTCACTTTCTTTTTCAGTCTATTTGACCACTTCCTTACTACTTCGGCAGACGGAAAGAGATACTTGATGTAGATCCCAAGGTTTTTGGAGTTCATTTTCCCTCCCTCCAATGCATAGAGTTCATGAATTTCGTGCAGTATTTCTTCACCTGAACCTTCTTCATATTGTTCTTGCAACCTTAAAAAATATAAAAATTTATATTTTATTAGCAAAGTTAGAGCGGCGTGCACGTTGCCCCCTTCATTTTTCTCAATAATCGTCAAGGTCATTTAAATGAAATGCAACATCCAGGACTACATTTTTTTAATTGTTCTTAGAGACTTCCCCCAAACCCCCTGCCAACATTTTAAACTTTGTTTCTGAGGAAGAGGGAGTGTCAACTGGTGTATGCACTTAAGTAACGCCGCACCCCCCCCCCCACCTTCCCTCAATTTCTGGAACCGCCCCTGTATGTTTCAGAACCGTTTTCATAAAACATTCTAAAAAGGGATATATTTCTAATTAAATTGAAAATCTCAGTAAATAGTTCCAACGTTGACTTCAGTTATCAGTATGGTACCCCTATGATTGCTCACCTCTCCCCACAAACGCAAACTATTTAATGACGGGACAGTTACACAGGCAGTTAAAAAAGTAAAATGTAAACTGTAAACAAACGCATGTATCCTTCTCAAAAATCTTACCAAGACACACAATGGTCTGTGTTCCACATTTTCCTGATGTTTATTTGATAAACATTAACAGTAGGTGTAATGATGTACTAATATGTATCAGCTAAAGTAGATTTTCAACATTTTTTTCGAAAATATTTCAATCTCCTGCTTTGAAGAGTGTGAGTAGATGATTCAACACAGTAGATGTTTACCATTTTGACTGGTTCCCGTCCGCGCGAAGAGCTGAAAAGCGCATGCCGGGTCCGGCCGGTGTGCATACCCAAAAGTACTGGCGAAGATCTGTGAGACGGTAAATAAACCGTATTCTCGGCCGAGTTATTAAAGAAATTTGCGAAAACGCGACTAGTTTGTGATTGTTGAGCTATTGCACCTTGGAGATAAATTCCTTCTGAACATGCATGCGAGGTAGATAGTTGTTTTATTGAAAAAATCTTGTAGATCTGAGCTAATTTCTGCACATGTGTCTCAATCCGAAATTAGCTACAATAATGAGCGATCAGGGATACTTTTTTATTATTTTGACATTTCATGTGTATCCCTGTAACGCTACAACTCTCTACCATTTAACACTGGGCGAAAGAATATATAGTAATATTATGCATCGATGTTGATTAATAATGATATAATTGTTACAAATGTACCTAACAGTGATCTTAACTGGGTTGGATTTGTCGTTAGAGTCGTTATTTTCACATAAATATACTCTGGGTCACGAAATGAGCGTAGCAGTCCACCATTTTTTATACATGTTGATTTTTATCGAATAAATTTGTACCCATCCGTCAATGATGGTTAACCCTGTGCGCAGTCACAGTTATCCTCCCTTTTCTATGTATTGTGCAGAGAAACGCAACAGTGTTCAAAAATGGTGATACCTAATCATCATCATCATCATCATCATCATCATCATCATCATCATCATCATCATCATCATCATCATCATCATCATCATCATCACGAACATCATCATCATCAACTTCTCCCAACTTGACCAGTCTGCCATAGTCTAAAAATTGTCAAAAGACTGGTTGACGGCCATTTAGGTGGACTAAATCCGAAATCTGCTAACCTTCATAACTTGTGAGTGATAAAGATTGTATGAAATATTAAAATATTTAATATGTAAAAATATACGACCAAAAGTGCATTATTTGTTATTTATTTGTATCATAGAGTACACGAACACATTTTTTATAATTCTCAGACCAAGAGATCACCCAAGGGACCGAATCGCCCCAATCAGATAGCTCGACTGGCCAAAACTGCAGTCCAAATACCAGGTAACTGTGTGTTAGACGAATGATTTTGTTTTATGGAGCTTTGAAGAGCGATGAATGGCACTAAAGTGGTGCCAAATTAATATCTCAAACACCCATTGGTAAGCCATTTAATTTTTTGTCTTGATTTTTTAATATATAGACAGTCAAGAAGTAGGACATCTCTTAAAGAACGTTCACTTGAAACAGGCCTCTTCTTATCCACACTTCGACAGGGAGTGGGGATACTCTGCCTAAATAGCCGTCAACGAGTATTTTAAGAAATATCAAAATTATAAAAAATGGTGTCCCAGTGGTTGCACCATTCAATTGTAGCCATGCCCCCCCCCCCCATAGTCCACCTAAATGACCGTCAATGAGTCTTTTGACGATTTTTAGACTATGGCAGTTACAGGGATACACATGAAATGTCAAATTAATAAAAAAGTATCCCTAATCGCTCATTATTGTACCTTCCCCCCCCCCAGTCTAAAATTATAGACGTGTAATACATTCTTCCAATCCTTACTGGTTGACGGTACATTTCCGAACAGGGCACAAATCCCGAACACCGGCTAAAACACGCGTTTGTTTACCGTGATCTATTATTCGATGATCTAGATCAATACAGAGGCTTGACTTGGTCACACTTGCGAAGTTTCATCTTGTTTTGTTAAGTATTTTTCTAAAAAATGCCATTCAATGTTTATACGCTTAAAGATCAAAATGTAGCGCATGGGGGAATGACATCAGAGGGCGCACGCACATCTTTAGGTTTTGCAGTTAAGATATTTATAAATAGAAATCACGGTTTACATTTGAAGCAAATGTTTTGAAAAAACCTCGGAAACAATAAATCACTTTGCAGCTAAGTGTTTATTTAATATAGCATACTTTTTAACTATAATTGTATGACCATGTATTTTCGCTTTTCAAGTGTTCGGTATTTGTGCCCTCCATAGCGTAATTTGAAGGGTGATTTACTGTCCATAAAATGAACGATTTTAGACATAATATTGACGAGATCGTGAATCTGTACTTTGACAGCTGTTTTCACATGAACCAAAGATGTTTCATACGAAAGTTTAACTTACTACAACATAAACTCTCCAAGATAATTGTAAAAAACATCAGAAAGTGTTCGGATTTGTGACCTTAGCCAGTAACGTCTTAACAGGTTTGTGCAAAAACCGGGGGTGTTTTGAAAAATATTGAAATTGTATTAATTGAAGTATTTTATGGTTTAAATTGATCATAAAGGTTTTTATTCATATTTTATCATGTAAGTGAAGTTATTTTGCATTAAAACACATTATTTACCTTTCCAATAAAACGACAACAATTATGCCAAGCGGAACAACTCGACCCAATCGTAATAACTCGGCCACCACTGACAAGCTTCTAGATAGACCTCGTAAATACAATCGTTACAACTCAGCCATGGCCGAAATGTTCTGATTGTTTAAAAATTGTGCCCTGAAGCCTTGCAGGTGCCCTTCATGTATATATCGCTATGTTTTGACATCAAGAAATGAAAAAAACACGTCAAACTCATAATTATTCGTAGGATATGACATTTTTATGTATGGAACTGATATAAAATAACATAATCTGGTAATATTTCTTGTTTTATGATATTTTTGAGATGTTAAATGCTTTAACCCGGAATCCCGATCGGAATAACTACCCACTTTTGATACTAAACAATTTGTACGTGAAGGATTTGCCATATCAAAAAACGTAAAAAAATCCGTAAACATACAATTCTTTGGTCTACTAAGATTTAGCTGGGTTGGCTGGACCGAAAGTAAAAGTCCCGGCTATTCCCCGAACCTTGAGGGGGGGGGGCATGGTTACCATTGACTGACTGGTGCATTATTGTAGCAAGGGGGGGGGGGATAGAGATGGCGCATTTCCCACTAAAATTGTGTAAGAATTTACTTATTTAATAATTTAATATAGTTGACTAAAGAGTATTAAACTAGTTCAAAATGAGCTATTTCAGACAAAGTCTCTGCTATCCCCGCACCTAAAACAAGGAAAGCTGTTTTATTTTTTGTTAGGCATATGTAATTATGTCAACTAGTTTTAATAGTTTAAGAAACGGTTTCACTGACAGCTTATAAATTTCTATAACGATAACAAATATAAAATGCCATGTCCCACCACCTTTTAAAACATTGTTGACATGCGAACAATGTTGTCTCAAATTACAAAATATTTCATGAGAGTATACTATCCTTTAACAACAATGCCTAAGTTTGAAATTGCAGTCAGAGTGGTGACTAGTTCAATATGTGAATTGAGAACAGTAATAACATGGACCCAAATGTTTTCTCGTTTATAAACTAAACAAAAAAAATGTGTTGATTTTTTATATTACGTTCGCTCCTTTTTGTCAAAATCTATAAAACAAACTGTTTAATGGAGTGGCCTTAGCGTAGTATCATAAGGGTCATGATGAAATGTATTATTTTCTTCCGTGCCTTGTTTTAGCATCAAATGTGTGTGTTCATTTTATAAATTGTAATCTTCCTTGTTTAATCGTCCTTATTGAAAATCGTCTGACAACAGGTTTCAGTCAAATGCCAGCTGTAATCACGCATAGTTATCTTGTTGATATACATTGAACAATTTAAACAATCTAAGGCCCAGAACAGCCGGTCATTGACATATCAATGCAAATTAAAACATCAACCGGCTAAATTTTCAATATTATGTTTTGCATGTTTTCAATTCAAGCGATCTACATGATTAAAATAAACAGCACCATACTGTTGATTTACCGAACGAATTGGACTTTGAATAATTCAATTGGACAACATATCATTTGAGCTTCTTAAGCAGGGGAAACAGCATTGTATATTCTAATTGTGATTTTAAAAGTGAAAAAAATAGTTGTTTAAAATTCGAAAAAATGGAAGCACAAGCATATGTTTACACTTGTTTCGAAACTCTTTGCGACAGATATATGCATGCATTTAACTTTGTTGTAATCTCATATCGACAACTGTTAAATCAGGCATATTAATGACAGATGGAGAAATATGAGTATGATTATGATGATAAAACACTCAAATGGAAAAAGTAGCAATTTAAAACTTGACGATTCCTAATAGTTCATAAATTAAACATATACTTATTATTACGTTTAGGGGCTTACAACAGGCTGAAGCCACATCTAACATGACATAAATTTTCTCTATTTTATTAATTGTAAAATAGGCAAGAAGGTGTACGGCATAAGGAAGTCATCATCCACTTCTGCATTTAGCTCCAATGTACATTTAGCCAAAGCTTTTAAAGATACCTACACCACAACTGACGGTGTATAACTTCCTATGTTTTGTAAAACGAATGAATTTGTTGAATAAAGGGTTTAAACATTTGACATACCTTAGTGTTATTAGCTGTTTTTTTATTTCCTGGTATGAACTTTTTCAGCCGTAAAATTTAAATAATCTTTTTATTTACATCATAAGTTTAAAGATCAAAAACGATCAGAATGGATTGTTTCCCGATTTTGTCTAATATTATCTGCATTAAAGAATATCATTGATTTCTATAATAACAATTTTGTTTTATGGTATGCTAATAATAAATTCCTAATTGTAATACTTATTGCATTTCAGTTAGATCGCTATGGATATTGGTCAACTAGATGAAGCTAAATTGAACGAAACTCAAATGTATAAATTGTTTCATGTTAAATGCAATATCAAACGCCGTCTTAAAGTTTTGGCTCAACCATTTCTTAATATTTGAGTAATTATTTATCAGTTAATGTTGAAATTCGGTTCCGGTATAGTATAATTGTATTAACATTCTAAGTTGTTTGATGGTTGTTCCCATCCACAATTTTTTCGAACAACACTAAAACACAAGGGGAAAAAGAACTGCAAATAAAATAAAAATGCTTTCTCCAATTTTCATCAAGTTGTCAAATTTATTGAAGAATGTGAAGAGAACACATATCACCAAGTTGTCATGCATTTTTTCTGTATTATTTGGATCGAATGAATTAACATCGATTATGTCTGCAATGTTTGTTATTTAATAACAAGAAAACGTCTCGATTGTCACAATTTTATATTTTCCCGGATGAGGCATCAGTTTACACAATGTTCGGTTCGTACCTATGCAATGTGTATGTGTGTTTTTCCGTCAGTTCGTAGTTTTGGCTCACCCATGAGTCAGTACCTGAATAAACTACGGATGATTATACCGCGTTAAATTCTATTTGAGTCATGACTTAATAATACATGTCAGCAGAAATGTTCTTAAAGTTTCTGGAATCATTTCTAAGATTAAATCGAGTAATATTATCAAGGTCGCGTTATTTAACTGCTGTGGTAGGCATAGCAATTATTAAATGTTATAGGTAATATTAATATCTACATCTCTTGCCATATATGACCATTTGTAATTACATTTGGCTTTAACATCGGAAAGCGCTATTGACAAAACACAATATCACTGCATGGAATTTGATCAAACATTGATCATTTGTAACACTTAATTGAATGTAAAACGTTGGCTAAGGCTATACTACCATCATGGGAATATTTCGCCAGCATTCCATTTATTTATAGTGAAGAACTCTTGTTTTTCATTAACGTCATTTAGTTTTTTACGCTTTAAACGTGATCAGCAACACTTAACAATCATAGCCAATACATTATTTAAACAAAAACAAGCTTTTAGCTAAGTCTGAATGTTACACATTGCAGTAATTCGATGTAATAAAAAGTATTTCAAAATTCATGCACCGACTAAATGTGTCCATAGAAAGTTAAACCTTATTGCCAAGTAGTCAATGTTTTTACACTATATCACTGAAAATGGCGCTTCAATCAAAATCGGTTTCGTGGACAACGCAGTTTTAGAGGTATTCTGAAAAATGTCGTTTAAAGTGACACACTTATTCAAGATCAACACATGTATACACAGGTATTACAAACATCATTTTTGACCGATCAACTTTTAATAACTTACTTAATGGTGTGTTTTTAGAAAATATTAATAACTTATCACTTATCATAAGTTAGAAATACGGTGTTTTATGTTCATTTCTTCAAAATAAACTTGGTATCCTTCACAAGAATCATTGTTTTCGACATTTATTCATCTTTTTTGGAATATTAAAACAATATTAAAAATTATTATTAACTGGGAGTAAGAGGATCTTCAAGTGAATATGCATAGAAATTATAATGGGTAATATATGGTAACGTTATGCGACAGGGATGTTAATATTATCAATTGATCGCAATCATCAATTAAACAGTGGCGTAGGCTTTGCACGGCATGGCCATGCAATACTTTTCTATTTAAAACAATGTCACCTGTCACTCCAATAATGTAAAAAGATAATTAATATAATCTTAGAATTGAGTTTTTTTCATCATGAAGAAACATAACATAATAAGAACATGACCGTGTATAGTGTGTACATATATTAAAAGATTTATTTTTGAATACAGGTTCAATAAATCACAAGTCCCGTGAGTAAAACAAAATAAACGGTATGACAATAATATATTATACAATGTTTTCTGGCTAAGGTCACACAACCGAACATTATTGAGGTATTTAACACTTATCTTGGAGAGATTTTGTTGTAGGAAGTTAAAATTTCTTATGGTCGTACACATCTGTGGACAATGTGGCAACATATGTCAAAGTACAAGTTATTAATTTTTACGTCAAAATCGTTCATTTCATTGACAGTAAATTATCCGTTAATTCGTGCTATGGAGAGCACAAATAGTGAACACTTTATACATTTTTTTTAAGATACATTATTCTGTTTGCTAAATTTTGACTAGGGTATGTAGAAAGAGATGAGTGCTTCAAGTCTGAATTCAGTAAAAGACAGATTGATGACAAAATAACATAATAATGAGATTGATAATAACCTGCAAAAAATCAACCTTGCGAAAATACGGAACAAAACACAACAGAAATTTTATTCGACTAAAGCATAAAAATCTCATCGTCACAACAATATGTATAGAAATAATGCATGGCATGTGACAATTATAACATAAGATCTATTAATAAATCAATCATGAGTTTGATATAAATATTGTGAGAGTGTGTATAACAAAAACAAGAATGTGATCGATATTAAGGTATAACACGAAAAGGCAATGATTTCGGTGTTATATAAATCTATATGAATGTCTCTCTGTATATAAATACTGCTCAACGTTGATTAATACAGCCGCAAGGTTCATGCTGCATGGTACATACGACTTTGTGGCTACTGTGTAAGGATATGAATATTACAAAAAAAGACAACAAAAACAACAACAACAACAAACAACACGCACACAAAAGGAACAAAAATATGTAAATCTAGTATGTCCTAAGGATCTACAGATGTTTATGTTTAAACACTACCGTTTATGATACAATCAACATAACAAAGAAACATAGCAAAAAAGTATACTTTATTATGGAATCACGTGATTTGAAGGACTTATCACAGTAAAGCGCTGACGTCCTTAGGGTGGTTTGGTTGTTACTTTGCATTAAAACAATATATTTTTTATCAAACTCGTATGAGTGTAAAAATACTTCGGAATATATTGACGTCTAGGGTCCGCATATACTGGACATTTGAGGACGAAATGAAAAATATCCTTTAGATTACAGAGTGAACATTTTTTTTCATTCCTAGAACCTTATTGTGTTGACCTATTTCTATATTTAGTTTATGGGCTGATAGGCGTAATTTATATAAAATACTTCTATACTTTGTATTTTCAACAAGTCTGAGATATGAAGATTGTTCAAAATTTGTCTTAATTGCCTTTGAACACATCTAGAGACGAAGACAAGTCTAACCCAGACCTCCAATTGCTGATATAAATATATATGAGTCTACCTTTTAGAACGGAAACAAATACGTCCATTTTTAGCGACTCAGGGTATAACTATATTTCATAAAGACCGGATGATTGGAGAATTTCCTTAACCTTTGATGCCCAGTTCGTAGAAGAATGATTTTCAACACTATACATTTGATCCTGTAATAAAGCATTAAAATGCAATTATCTTGCTTGACTATATGAAGTTTTTAACCATTCTTACATGTCTTTCGATATACAATGTGAACCTGGCCAACTCTCCATACAAAGCCAAGGTATTGGTTGACTGTTTCACATTTAATACCCATTTACAAAACTGATTGTGGACTCTTTCTACCACATCCGAATTTATATACCCCAGACTTCAGAACCATAGTTAAGGACTGATAATACGTATGCAACAAAAAGATTAAACATTATATCGATTGGCACTTAAATATTACGGACTTGTGCCATCAAAGAGTGAAGTGATCTCAACCCCTTTCCAGCTAAAGTTTTTGTAGCTTGCATGAATGCACCGCCACAAATAAATACAATTCCTAAATAATTAAACGAGCTAACAATTTCTACTTCCTTATTGTCATAAAACCATTTATCATTATACCAAGTCTTCCACCCTTCCTGAACACAATTACCTTAGTCTTAGCTATATTAACAGTGAGGTTCTATTTGCGACAGTATGAATGTAAACTATTAAGAGAATCCACCTTAGTCTCTGATACAATAACCGCATCGTCGGCAAAAAGCAGCAAATAAATTGAAATATGGTCAATGTTAATTCTGACGTCAGGGTTTTCTTGTAAATGCATTTCAATATCATTCAGAAAGAAAGAAAAAAATATCGGCGAGGTTATTTCTCCTTAAAACAGGCCAATGTCACTATTAAAAAAATCTGATAATGTTCCCAAGTGTTTTACACATAGTTTCACTTCATTATACATTGATCTTACTAGGGACACCACTTTACCATCAATTCCCAACTTAATAAATTTATACCTGAGTCTGTTTCTATCAATGCAATCGTAAGCGTTTGTATAATCAATAAAATAACAGTATAGCTTTTTTTCTCTCTTTCAAACTGCTTTTGAATCAATGAACGCAAAAATAAAAACAGAATCCATAGTACTGTTCTTATTTTTAAACCCTAATTGCGAATCTGTTAATATACTATTTTCCTTCGCCCACGCTTTTAATCTCTCATTCGATATAACAGTGAATAATTTTGAAAAACAGTTAGTAAGAGTAATCCCCTATAAATATTTGGATCTGATTGATCACCCTTTTTATGGATTTGGATAATAACACCAGATGCCCAAGAACTTAGAAATGACTTCATGTCCAATATATGATTAAAAAAAGGTTTCAATGGCCCAATGATTAGTGGAACTGATACCTTAACATACTCGTATAACACATTGTCAATAGAGGCTGCCTTATTTGAGCCTAGTTTCCCAATTGCTTTTTTAGTTTCATCATAATGTGATAGGTGGATCCAACGATTCAAACGTAACATTTTGTTCTACCTCCGCATCATACTGGCCAACAAAATCATCATAGTCATCATTATCACACGATTCAACACCTGACATGAGGTTACTAAAAAACTTCGAAATTCCTCGTTAGTGATATTATCGGCCCCATTTACCATCTTCGATGGTTTAAATATTTTCCAAAATTCTCTTGGGGTCTTTCGTCTGAGATCATTCATTTTACAACAACGTGCATAGTTAAATATATTTTTAGTCTTCCGACACTGATACTTGTAGTCTTTCTTCGCGTTATACAAAGATGCTTTATCAACATCAGAATGGTTAAGATTAAATTGACGCACTGCACTTTTATATATTTCATATTTATGTTTACACAAATCGTCAAACCATCCGACATTTCTTCTTTTAGATGTTTTACGAAAATACTTATTTCCGTGATCACATAAAAAAGATTGTAAAAATCGATGTCAATCTACCAACATTCCCCTCCCCGCTTATCTCAGTATTTAGATCATGTATCAGGCTATCAATATTTTGTGTTATATCTCTCACAAAAGAAGCCGTGTATTTTGTATCAAATTTATAAAATGTGAATTCATTATTTCCATCGCTTGGATCCCGATTACTGTCTTTATTTTAAATGAGAATGACACAGGTGCATGGTTAGAAAACGTAATAAAATCCCCGACTGTGGAATTTGTAAGCAGATCAAAATGATCATGGTGTGTCAACAAAAAATCAACTACATTGGCCCCGTTATAGGTCATACAGGTAAAATTCCCACGGTCGCCTGGCCATCGACCGTTAACTATACGCTATACGTTGCCTTGCACAGGTCAAGTAAGTATTCACCAAAGCTTTTGGAAGTAAAATCTCGCGAGACGCGAGACGTAGGTGTATCTATGGCGATAACGTCATTTACATTTGTACTACGATCGCATTGAATGAAATCCGCTTTACTACCAGTCCTACTATTTAAATCGCCTGACAAAAATATTTTCCCACGTGGCCTAAACAATTAAATATCTTGTTCAAACTGGGTAAAAATGTCAACATTATACATGTTATGAACCGGAGATGACTCCGGGGCAATGTATGAAAAGCAAATATATAGATCATCATCAATATGAAAGAAGTTTTTATCTAGTCTTATCCAAAAACAATCAATTGTATTTTTTTAGTGAATACATACCATTTCGAATGTAATCTAGAATATATACTATAATTCCACCACCGGATCGTTTGGCCCGTCGATTTGATATTTATGATATGAATGAATAGGTTTAGAATATCCTTTAAAAAATTATATTTATAATAGAGCTCTTATTAGTCCATGACTCCCTTAAACATATAATGTCATATTCACTAATTATATTTACAAAACTACTGGACGATTTTTTCTGAAGTGTAAGCCCTTCTACATTCCATGATATACACTTGAGCACACTCTCACTAGCGTCCACGGTAAAGCTGGTAGTTAATAAACAGTTTATCGACCTTAATGTAGGCTTCCTTTCCATCATTCCGGGCCTGGAGCATGATGGGTATCAGTTTCCGGCGTTGCTCGACTACCTCTCTTGGGAATTGTTCAGAAATACCGTAGATTGTACCTTCAGCTCTTTCGCCGCACGGCGTACCTTCTCGCGAGGAAGTCGACGAACTTGGCCACAAACGGTCGAATTTTTTCAGGATTGTAGGGACCTATCCGGTGCGCCCGCTGCAGACGTATTTGTTGAGAAGCATTTTCTAATTTTAGTGTTTCTTGTATGAATTGTAATATTTTTTCCTCACAGTTTTCGTCCTTTTCCTCTGATACTCGTTTAAGGTATCCTACGTACAGTCATGTGAACTTTGGATGGCAGGTGACTCCTATTTTGTAAAGCGTTTTATGTGTAAAATATAAATATTTCACGGAAGAAAATGTTGTTAAAATGTTGTCTTGAATTTGAAAGATGGCAAACTTAACAAGTCATTTTATGTAGGTCAATTTACATATGAATTTGAAATAGAAATAATAAAACATAATAATAACCGCAGCAATGATATATATAACGTTTTTGACACATAATGGTACTCATCAAGCAATAGAAACGTTCAAATGAGAACAAAATTAAATGCGATAACCAAGTTTCAACATTCAAATTTATTTCCAGTGGATTGATAAAATGAAAATATATTTCGAACATCGGATACCTTAACAAGTATTGCAAATATTCAAATTATACAATATGCATTATCGTTATTGTATCAACTAACTATGTTGTACAAGAAATGCCCAAAGTGCAATTGATGCTGAGGCAACATGTTTACCCTTACTGTTATATTTGACTGCTGGTCAAGGATGATAAAGGTAATAGTTTATGTTCGTCACATGTTGTGTTTTTATTTTAAAATGGAAAAAATATTTCATGTTGTTATTCTTTCTATTATATCTGTTTTGATAATCTAAACGTTACATATTAAGGCCACACCATATCGATTTCTAGGTCATTGGATTTCTCGAATGTTTTTTTTTTCAAAACAGGAAAAATATAGTTTGCATGCAACAACATATATCTACAATAAAGGAAATTGACTGCCTTATTTTATCAGTGTTTGGCCAAAGTCAGCAGAATAATCATTTTTCTAAGCACCATCATAAATCTCCGCAATAATGAACAAAGAACAAAGGCGATCAGAAATTTGAAGAGGCCCGGTAAATGTCGCCGGCATGCTTTCAAAAATAAACTTTAACTTGTTTCATTGAGGATCTAAATAGCGAAGTATAGTAAATGGTTAATGTTATAGTAACTTAACTCTCCAGCATGTGTCTTTTAGCAAGAAGAAATGACCTGTATGGTTTAAATAATAATGATCAAGGGAAAATCCTCATTGAAAGGTGTTAAAGCGCTCTCGCAGTAATTCAACTCACTAGGGCAACCAAAAGCAATGTCAATTATCTGATTTTGTTTCACAATATACTATAGAGCAATGTAGGATTTGAGAAGCAGGAAGTCTGAAAGTAAAAAAGAAAACAAAAAATTGGTTTTGAACAACATGACATATAACAACGATGAGTATTTGAAAATTAAAATAGCAAACAATTTATCACATGTTTTCAGAATTAGACGGCAATACAGTCTTTAAATATTGATTGTTTTTACAACGGCTAATTTAGACATTCAATCCTTAATGTTAACACAGCTAGGCTGTGTACACGATGGTGTATGTGTATGTCATGAATTATTTACAGGACGTAGGTGCATGGAAAATGCTCATGAATATTATGGAGAAAACTGTAACAGACTTTGCTCAATTGGTTGCGTCGGTAGAAAGTGTTCATCAAATGGAACATGCTCATTTTGTTATTCTGGTTATTACGGGGATAAATGTAATTTCATATGTTCTATTGGATGCAATGGTGAAGTTAGTTTAAGGAACGGGACATGTTCTGAATATACTGTTGGCTACTATGGCGACCACTGCAACATGAAATGTTCTCATGGATGCGCCGATGGAATCTGCTTAAGATTCGGTTCATGTTTTAATTGTATTATGGAGAAAACTGTAGCATAACGTGTACACTAGATGCTTTAATCAGAAATGGCAATCACATGTACATACAGGCCGGGGATCGTTACGTGCTGAATACAAGCTTCGTTATCTTAATTATTACACTTATAGCCAAGTAGAAAAATCGATACTTTATGAATGCACTTTACATTACAATATGACGCATACAAACGATATTAAGTGTAATATGCTACCTTATATCCTGTATCAGTTTGGTTAAATGCATTGATTAAAACTCGTACAGGATTCGGAATTCAACACACAGAAGCAGGTATAAGCGTTGGTTTTACCGTTGGCGGAATGTGTGGCCGGAATAAACCTATCTATAATTGGAGCATACATAATTTGAACTTAGTTTTAACAAATCTTGTGAAATACGATATATACGTCTTGCTGACATGATTAATTAAACAAATCATTTAAGGTATTTGTATGCGATGAAGTATAATGAAGAACGACAAAAGAAACATAGCAGTCTTCGCCGCTTATGGAGCCCCGCCTTCGGTCTTTTACCAGCGTTTGATTGAATTTTTAGTTTCTTAAAACACTTCGATAAACCTTTTCACAAAACGGCCGTCTGACGATGCACTATCAAAACATTATTTTGGAAACAGGTTTGTGGAAGTGTTTGATGAAACTTATCACCTTATCAAACTCCGGTAATAAACGAAGGCGGGGCCCTTTAAGCGACATAGACTGCCCTTTGTTTTATATAAAGTGGTAAAACAAAAGTTATCTTTGTTTAAAGTCTTCATTTTAGGCAAAATGTTGCATTCCGACGTAGTATATATGTCGAAATTTATCACTTGGTATACAAACACTGGATAACAATTGGTAATTTTTTTTTTCTCAAGAGAACTTATCATCAACAGACACCAATTTAACAAATAACCGATACAGAATTGTGTAGAAATCATATCGATAATCTTGTGAAATAGTTCATAAAACATGAATGAATTTTGCACACCTTCACATGAAGCTGCATGTTAAGCTGATATTGTAAATGAATAAGACTGTAAAACAATTATCAATTATGTAACTAGTTATAGAGTCGCTCTTCAGTCAAAATAAAATTGACTTGGTTTATAATTTTTGTTACGGGCCAAAAAAGGATTTGTCTTACAACAGCTGTCCTTTTGACTTAGCGCTCAGTTATTTCTAATCATGGTAACTGATAATATGGCAAAATTCCATGAGACTCTCAAATGATTATGTCAGTCAACTTCAATGTTGCAGTATTTGTTAAATTGAATACATAAAATGTTGTCTGGAAGTTAATCAATCACATTGAATGGTTGATCAATAATGGGCTTAAGTGAAGTTTTGATCAAACACATTGAGTGGTGTCTAAGATATGGGCTAAATATAAATTTGCATGACTAACCTAAATCAAAACTAAGTCTTGAGAGCATAAAAGGGCGATTTGTTTTCTTTTCATACACCAGGAAAGGTTTGATAGATCCGCGTACCCACCAATTACTTGTTATTATAGTACATATGATAACTGAAAAACCTGTTTAAAGAGTCAGGTACTTACATCAAATGGATGTTGAAACACGAGCAAAAGGTTTATGATGTACTTTTAACAAGCCCGTTATATTCCAAATTATATCAAACTTGCATAAAGTTATCAGCATCAAAATGTAGCGATTAACCAATTGCTTTATGAATTGACATTTTTATGTGATATATATTTTATAGATTACACATACATTTTTGGTTCATGCACACACAATTAAAAATGTTGTTTCTGATATCAGGCATTCATAGTAACACTTGCATGGAATATCTTAAACAAGTTTT